>NW_011894849.1:4178-6168 GCF_000151845.1 Pteropus vampyrus | reverse complement strand
TAAAGTTAAGAGTGATAATCTCCTTGTCAGCAGAGGGAGCTGGGTTTATTTTTACTCCCTAGGTTCCCCAGCATGACCCTGGAACTTAGTGGGTGCTCAGTATATATTTGTTGAATCAATTAACAAATCAAAAACTTGGGTGCTCCATCTTTGTTGAGGCTAAAAACTGTTTTAATGTCTATAAACTATTAACAGGTACAGTAAATGAAACCACGTTCGCATTGCAGTCTTAGTGTTTGCTTGAGTTGAGGATTCAGTTTATTATAGTCATTTTTGCCTGCTAGTAAGAAATCATTGATTTTTCACAAGTATGTGTGAATTACATTTAGTATCCTGGACTACCCTCAGTCAACAGGCTCTCAAAATCCTGGTCCTTGCCAGGTATCAAATCTTACAAAGAATTCAAGAACTGCAGTACAGATCCTAATTCATTCTTAATAGCTGCTCCTTGTTTAAGGGCTCTGGCCTTGGTTCCTCTTTAGCTCATAACATAACAAGTGCAGAGACTGACTCGAGAGGTCGTGTAATTGGGATTTGGCTGTATTGCTGTACTTGCTTCATCCAATCTGTGGGATGCCGTTGCTTACTCCTACTGAAGGAAAGCACGGCTGTGGATTAGTAGAAACTGGATGATCTGCCCAGTCAGAGGAGTGATAGTATATTTCTAAACAAGGGTCCCCAACTCCTGGGCCACGGACTGGTGGTCCGTGGTCTGTTGGGAACTGGGCCGCATGGCAGGAGGTGAGCAGCGGGCAAGCAAGCGAAGCTTCATCTGTATTTGCTGTGTTCCCCAGCGCTGGCATCACTGCCTCGGCTCCGCCTCAGATCATCAGGCGTTAGATTCTTATAGGAGCACTGGTCCCTGGTGCCAAAAAGGTTGGGGACCACTGCCTTAACAGGTTTCCCTGCTATCTGGTTTTCGTGATTGGCCATGTAGGAGCATCTGGGACTAGTGGTCCTCAAAACCCAGCTGGAAAAATATGCCATCTGCAGATATGCCATGGGAGAAACACCTGTAGCATCTCCAGTGTCTGAGTGGCTGGTCACTGAGCATCTGCTGACCTCACTGGTCCCAGTTGCCCTGTTGCCCTCACCTTAGCTGAGAAATTGCCCTGCTGAGTGGAGAGGCTCAAGGACCCATATTTGCAGAGAATAGCTCTCAGACCTTGGAGTGATTTTCTTTACAGACAATTACGACTTAACTGTAATGTTTTCATTTGGTTGAATATCTGTTAGTGCCGTTTGGGTTCTGTAAAAGATTGAATGTTGACTGCGCATAGCTCTCTAACCTCTATATTAATAGATCAGACCGAGTCTGTATTTTAACATGAAGCAACAAGGTTTTTTTCCACTTTAGTCTATTTACAAATGTTGTGTAGCTGAATTAGCTCATATCGGAATGGTTTAACAGATGGTATTCAGGGGGGAAAATCAGGCTTTTCTATATTTTGCAAATTGAATTTTAAGTACCTATATCAGATCATAGCTAAAGCCTTTGATGAATTATTATAAGAGTGTGTTTTGTAATTGTCTTTGTTATATTTGCCCTGTAGCCAAGTCTGCAAAGTTGGCGTTAAATTTATTATTCACGAGTTGTTATGTTTTCTTCAAGGAGAAGTTTTTTTTAAATAATAAATATTTACTCTAAACCACAAAGATAATTTGGTATGCTACTTATAAAGTCGTTCTTAAGAGCAGAGTTACCAGGATAGGCCTTTGGAACAGCTCTGGCCTGGGAGCCATTGCATGGGGGTTTCCCTGAAGGTCCAGATACAATTCCTTGAGGATTTAATTTGTAGTCATCAGTCAATAATACTGAAATTATCTATTGTGCGAATATCTTATTCGAAATACACACTCAACTTGGGGATTAATTTAGTATAAGTTAAACTCAAGGTCAGGGCTCTATGGTTTTGTAATGCTTTTTGACACATCATTCATTTAAGCCTTAAAATAACCCAGTGAGGTAGCTTTTATTATAATCATCATT
>NW_011894849.1:0-2473 GCF_000151845.1 Pteropus vampyrus | reverse complement strand
TCCACTTTGTAACCACTGTAATAGAAAAGTGTTATCTTCTCTCTAGGGAGGAATTATTGCTTAATAATATGAAGATTTAGGCTTCTGCTTCTGGAAAGATGGAGCAGATGTATTTTTTCTTCACGCTATGTACAACTAGAAACCCTGGATATTATCTTTAAAAGAAACATAAGAATTCTCTGAAAGAGAGTAGAAGACAGACTGATCAGGGACCTCAGAACCCAAGGAACAACAGGGCGGTAAAGTCTCTGCATTTTGTTTTTGTCACATATGTCCCAGACTTATCGCCGAAGAAGCCAGCAACCTAGAAATGCCAACAGGCACAGACAACAAAAGCCTCTCCTCTCTAGTCAAAGGACCCACAGGAAAGGGGCAGCCAAGAAAAAAGAAAACTCTTAGACACCAGCCACTATACTGCAGCCAAACACCGCAGAAAAAGTTGTGGCCCCACACCCACCCACCAACAAGGCCGAGTGGGGAGCCTAGATTCCACCCCTGCCAGGCTGTAACGAGGCAGTACCCACACCCTCCCTTTCTCTGCTGGAGCAGCGTTAGAGAAAAGAAAGCCAGCTGAAACAGAAGGTTTAAATAAGATCTCATGATACTCCAAATGTGCAGATTTCCATTAAACATCACTCTTCAGACCAAGAATCAGAAAGATCTTAATCTGAATGAGAAAAGAAAATCAATAGATGCCAAAACCGAGACGATAGAGATGTTCGAATTATGTGAAAAAGCTTTTAAGAAGCCATCATAAAATTGTTTAATAAGCAATTACAAATATGCTTGAAACAGTGAAAACGTAGAAAGTGAGAGACAAGAAATAGAAAGTTTCAGTAAAGAAATACGAGATAAAGGAGAACCAAATGGAAATTTAAAACTGAAAAATACAGTAACCGAAAATTTAAAAATTCAATGGATGGATTCAACAGCAGAATAGAGAAGACAGAGAAAAGGGAATTACACGGAGTAAAAAAAAAAAAAACGATGCTCCCAAAGGGTCATGTACTGTATGTTTCCAATTATATAACCGTCTTCAGAAGACATTATAGAAATGGAGAACAGATTAGTAGTTAACAGGGGCTAAGAAGAGGAGGGACAGGTGGGAAATGGATGTGGCTGTAAAAGGACAACATTGGGGTCCTGGTGGTGATGAAATGGTTCTGTGTCTTGACTATGTTAGTGTTAGCATTCTGGTTCTGATATAGTTTTTGCTAAACTACCATCAGGGAAATCAGATGGCACGGTACGTGGTGCACGGGATCTCTCTGTATTGCATATAAAATCAGTTTTGGTTAGTACTTAATAAGAACTCATGCTATAGCAGAAATATGAAACATATAGTTATGCTTTGATATATAAAACGAAATACAGGAGGAGTATATTGTAATTGCTGAGCACCAATCCATTCCATAAGTGCAATGTGAGCACCCGTTCTGTGCAAAGAGTGGGGCTGCATGGAATTCATAGAGGGGAAGAAGACACCGAAAAATATAGCACCAGTTGGACTGTGGTGAGCGTAAACAAGGTGTGGTGGGAGGAGGGACGGGGCGGGGCAGGGCATTCCAGGAATTAAACCTGAGGGCCTTTATCAGCCTCCTCCACTAAAACCAGGCAGCTCATATTTGAATACCCACTCCTCTGTTGCCGGCTTTCTGATCTTGGGTAAGTTCCTTCGCCGCTTGCTGCCTCAGTTTCCTCATTTGTCATTTGGGGATAACAGTAGGATCTCTTTCTCCAGAGGCTGGGAGGGTTGCGATAACATGTAAAGCGTTTAGCACAGTGCCTGGCGTAGAGTGCACCTTGTTGGTAATTGCATTACTGGTTCTGGCTTGCGTTTGAAAACTTTCTGAAATTTTCGTACTGTTGGGGACTTAGGGGTGTCAACTGTTACCTTTTAAAGAACTCAGACAGGAGCCGAACAGATTTAGACCACGATAATCGATCAAAGCTGGCTCGGAGGGCCACAGTGGGCTTAGAATTAAACACAATCCCCCAGAGAGAGCCCTGGACAACTGCGGCCTCTCACTTGGGGCAGGACCCACACAGGCAAACTCCCCGTGGGTGGGAGAGACTAAGCTGTCCCCTCTGGGCAGGCTGGACACAGATCACAGAGAGCCCAGACGGGCATAATGGCTCCTTTACCAAATCCACTCGGAGCAAGTGGTCGTCTCGAATGCTCGCCTCTCTGGGGCAGAGTGCCCCGAAGGATGACTTGCATGGGACCCGAGGCCAGAGGAAGGGCATTTTACCCCCAATCCAAACTTTTATGTGAATCTGAATTTTGGCGTTTGGGGAAAAATTCACTGTTTTCCTCTGCTATTCACAATACACTCTTAGAATACTTCTGACACTGGATATGTGGGTGTTTTTTCCCACACCAACCAATTCTCCTACACCAGCGGGGTGTCCTACAATTCAGTTCGGACACTAACCAGACTTATTGCAAACCCTGGAGTTTAAGGGCTCGGTC
>NW_011894848.1:3334-5901 GCF_000151845.1 Pteropus vampyrus | reverse complement strand
TTCAGGTCTTTCACCTGTTTTTTAACAGAGATATTTGCTTTTTTGCTTTTGAGTTGTATGAGTTTCTTACATATTTTGGATATTAACCCCGTATCAGAATATAGTTTGCAAATATCTTCTCTCATTTTGTAGGTTGCCTTTTCATTTGGTTGATTCTTTTTCTCTGCAGAAGCTTTTTATTTTGATGTAGTCCCACTTGTTTATTTTTTATTTAATTACTTGTGCTTTACATGTCACAAGTAAAAATAATAATACTAATTGTCAAAACCTGTGTAAGAAGTTTTTCCCCATGTTTTCTTCTAGGAGTCTTATGGTTTCAAGTTTTACATTTTGAGTTAATTTTTGTGATAGAGTAAAATAGAGATCTAGTTTCATTCTTTTGCATGTGAATATTTAATTTTCTCAGAGCCATATATTCAAGAAATCATCTTTTCTCCATTGAGTATTCTTTACTCTCATTTCAAATATTAGTTGATTATTTATGCATTAATTTAAATTTGGACTCTTAATTTTGTTCCATTGATCTATGCATTTTGCTTTTATACCAGTACCATATTGTTTTAATTACTGTAACTGCAGTATACTTTGAAATAAAAATGTGTGATGCCTCCAACTTTCTTGGGATTATTTTAGCTATTCAGGGTCTTTTGTGGTTCCATTCAAATTTTGGTTTCTCTACTTCTGTAAAAAAAAATGCTAATGGAATTTTGATAAGAATTGTGTCAAATCTATAGATGGCCTTGACTTGTATGGAGATTTTAACAATATTTATTTTTCCAATCCATAAACATAGGGCATTCTTCCATTTGTGTCTTCAATTTCTTCAATCGACATCTTATAGTTTTCAGTGCAGAAATCTTTCACCTCCTCTATTAAATTTATTTCTATGTATTCTATTGTTTTTGATGTTTTTGTAAATGGAATTTTAAAATTTTCTTTCTCAGATAATTTGCCGTTAATATATAGAAATGTTAGATCTAATCTGGCCTCTGCCAGATTTTTCAGTTCACTTTTGCAGAGACAGTCCTTTACCAGCCAGATAAGCTTAGAATTCTGAATGGGTCACTTGATAGTATCCTTGGGCAAGTAGGGCTTACTTTTGTAATCTATTTTGGGGGGAGGCCACTGCCCACCTCTAAGGTCATGGGGCAATGCTGCTGGCTTGGAATAGTGGGGTAGAACTGATGACATGGTTCACAGCCCACAGGCAGCTATAAGATGTGCTCCTCAGTTGTGTTGATTCCCTGTTCAGGCTTCCTATATGGGCAAGACTCAGCATTATACTCAGGAGTAGGTAGGGCTATGCTTTAGTTTTCCTGCCTGAAAGAGACTGCAGAGTAGGTCCTAAGGCCATCACGGTTTGTCATATGGAGACCCAACTCGAGCAGAACTGTGCACCAAATTCCCTGGCCAAATGAGGACACTGGCTTTTCTTAGAGGACGAGCAGA
This sequence comes from Pteropus vampyrus, assembly GCF_000151845.1. Taxonomy (NCBI): domain Eukaryota; kingdom Metazoa; phylum Chordata; class Mammalia; order Chiroptera; family Pteropodidae; genus Pteropus; species Pteropus vampyrus. The sequence goes on along the minus strand of NW_011894848.1, from coordinate 4,452 downwards.
GTCTCTAGCTGGGCTCTGTAGTCAAGTGCCATTGTATAGAGACTGTAAGATGGGCTACCCAGCTTCCCGATGGTTAGGTTTACTGGTGAAGCAGAACTAGAGACTTTATTCAATAGTAGGCTACAAATTCTTTGTCCTGGCAGGGCTGTAGAATAGGCCCCAAGACTGGCAATGTTCATTGTTTGAGGAACAAATCAAGTGGAACTGCACATCAAGCTCCTTGAAAGGATAAGGCTATCATTTTAGCTCTACAGATGGGCAGAGCCATTGTCTCCTCTTTGCTTGAGTATTGCTGGGATAGCCAGCTTCCTAGGTGCTCTGTCCAGGTTTCCTGATTAGACGGTTTGTGGCTATGAATTTTCTTCCTCAACTGGATGGGGCGGTTAGACTCATTTTTGGGGTCCTAAATTAGGCAGAACTATGCACCAAACTCCCTGCTGGCTTGGCTCTGCAGAGAGGCAAAGCCATTGGCCGAGCTTTCTGCTCAGATGCTTCTGAGTTACACAGCTTCCTGGGTGATCTTGACAAATTCCTGGTCGGCTAGGGCCGGGGATACACTCAGCAATAGACAGGGCTATGGATTAGTTTCCCTACCCAGGGCAGGTGGCAGAATAGGCTACAAGGCTAACAGGGCTCTCCGTTTGGTTTTCTGAATCAGGTGGAACTGTGGCCAGAGTTCCCTAGCAAAATAGACCCATTGTCTTGGCAGACGGGCAAACCCACTGGCTGGGATTTCTACCTGCGTGTTCTTACAAGTAGAAACTCAGTCTGCCAAGACCCAAGCACTGGTTGCTGTAAGCCTCACTCACCTTCTTCATCACTATCTTATCTCCAATGATCAAACCCCACAGATTTCTCTTGCAGTTTCTGTGAGAGAAGGGCTATGAGGTGAGCCACAACTCTGAGGGAGCTGGATAGATGTCCACCTTAGGCTTCTTTTACCTGCTGGAGAAACCACAGGCTCCCAAATTCCTCTCTGTGCTGTGCAAGCCTGGGGGAGGGGCATTGTGGTCAGTGAGCAGTTGCTCCTCTTGCCCTTCGAATGTGGTCCTTCTTCATCTCTTGTCCAGGGTGTGCTTTAGTTTCACCTCCATGTTCTAGGATTTTCATAATGATGT
>NW_011894848.1:0-2136 GCF_000151845.1 Pteropus vampyrus | reverse complement strand
GCACTATTCATTGTCTTGGTTGAAATACTTTAGGAGACAGTTTAGAACATAAATAAAATTAAAGCTAACATGTATTACATATTTCTCTGGTTTACAAAAAAGGATAATTAGAATACGTGTAGAAACACTCATAACATGTATGGCATATGGTGGCAAATGAAATTTGTTTTTGCTTCATGGTATGTGTAGCACAGACATAAGTCTCAAATATGGGTATGTAAGAACTCTGTTAATATAAGAGGTCCTGATGGATTGTGGTAGCGTTTTGGGAAACACTTTATAATTGTTACATATTATAAATAAATATGGAACAATTCTTTACTTCCTGTGTGTATATAAAATTAAATAAAACAGGGCCAGATTATTCACCTTTTCTACATCTAGCGATGGGAAGTTTAAAAGAAAAGTGAGTGTCTCAGAACAAGTTGTATGTGAAGTACTTGATGATGGGACATTGTCAGCTCTTCACCAGTTGATTCATTTATTTGTTTATTCGTTCACTTAACATATATTTTACATGTCTTAATATGCCTACCATGTTAAGTGCATTGTCATAGGCCTTTTGATACAGAGAGGACTTTGTCCTAACGAAATTCAGAATAGAAGGTGGTAAATATTAAAATTTTAATTAAATGGAGTTATCATTAAATACACATCACAAAGATCTAGAGAAGAAGAAAGAAACAACAAATAAGCATTTATAAGATCTGAAGGAGATTTATGGTAGAGAATGATGTGTGGTGGTTGCTCAGGGTGGCCACAGATGTTTATGCCTAAAAGATGGCATTTAATTTGAACTGCGAAGATTGAGAAGAGCCAGCCATACAAAGAAAAAGAGGGAAGAGTAGAGAAAATAGCAGCTGTAATAGTCTAAGCATAAAATAATTTGGCATCAAAGAGAAACAATGAGAACTAGTGGGTTTTGGTTTAGTATATAAGAGAGAGATTGACACAAAGCAAATCTATAGATATAAGTAGGAAATAAGATTGGGTACAGAATTCTAGACCATGGAAAGTATTTGAGATTTGGCCAGTGTTTAATGAAAAGACACTGAAAGGAAATTAAGAAGAGCTTTGTAAATGAATGAATTAACAAATAAATAAACCAACCAAACAGCCAACCAATCATCTTCTGCTATTGATAAATAATGAATGATGTCTGAAAAAGACAGAAGTGGGCCAGTCAAGAAATAAAGCAGGGAGACCAGGTAAGAGATTATTACAATAGTCCTGGTAGATGGTAACTTGAATGAAGGTGATAGAAGTTTAAATATACAAAAGTGAACAGATTTTATACTTGGTCATTATCTTCAGGAAATATAGAATCTGAAAGAAGAAATATAACATTTTTTTTCTCTAATTTGTATAACTTAAATTTGGAAATTTGAAAAGGTTTCATGATATAAGAAACAACTAGACACAAGGAAGAATTTAGAAACTTTAAGAAAAAACTGTCATTACCATTTGGAGTAGAGCATAACGTAAAAATAAAATAAAAAGACATAACAAGTAAATATGAGAATATGTAGATCACTTCAAAATATAAAGGCATTTTTAAGAAATGGAATGGTTTAGAAACTTTGTCAAATGGGAATATTTTCTTTGTTTATGTCTCGAGTTGTAAATACAGAAACAGAAAGTTGCAATTTTGATATTGAAGAATACAACTCAGAGTACTCAAAACTCTGGGGCAGGAAGAAACATGTAGGTAAAAAGTAGACAGAAGCTGAGGTAGAACAGATGTGAAATCCAAAAGTATAGAGCTAGTTAAAAGACAGTCTCTCGTTGATATTTAAGTGAACCGAAGGGTAGTTTAAGAAAAGAAGGGATGCATGTAGTTGTTAAACTGGAAATTTTAAACATGATGTGTAGATTGGGAGTGCGTATAACTAAAAGAATATCTAAGATAACATTTTTTTAAGATGTTTTTTTAGAGCAGTTTTAGACTCATAGAAAAACAGAGAGGAAGGTAGAGAAATTTCTCATACCCCACATGCTCCACACGTGCATCACCTCCTATTATTAGCATTCCCCCGGAGCACTACATTTATTAAAACTGATTGACCTATATTGACACATTATAATCACTCAAAGTTCGCACTTTACATTAGGGTTCACTGTTGGTGTTACACATTC
>NW_011894847.1:6281-7982 GCF_000151845.1 Pteropus vampyrus | reverse complement strand
GAGTGAGAGACGTCCCCAGATCTCTTCCCTTGAAACAACAATAAGCTGAACATCTAAACCTCAACAAAAAACACCCAAACTGCACACCAGCACGTCTGAGTGTGGGATTTGCACATAAGAGCTATCACAGGTCAGAATCCTGGGTGTCAGGCAGTGGACTGGGAGTAATAAAAAAGCTGCATTTCACAACCAACAGAGCTCCCTGCAGGAGGAGGGGTAGGGGAGGAAGAGCAGCAAGTTCATGGGGCGAATTCCCTGAACATTCTTGCCTGGGATAGCTGTGAACTCCCCGCGGCCAGCTGGCTGCAGGGCCCAGTCATCAGGGCAGAAAGCAGAGAAGCAGGACTGGACTGCAGAGGAACAACAGCTGATTTTTGCTTGCCGTGGTTGCAAAACCGAGGCTGAGTCACAGCCCCCAAACCCCAAACCAGAGGGCTCCGGCCCCCATACCTTCTGAAACTGATCACCGCGGAGCCCCAGGGGAATCTGAGGAAATGCTGCCAAAACTGTCGCTGACACTGACAAGGACTGAAACTGAGAGTAGCAAATGTGATTAAATATCTACAAGAAAATTTAAAAAGCGTTTTTAAGACTTTATATAAAGCAGGGATCCAAGAGGCTTAGACTCCACCTACTGGAAACCAAAAGAAAAGCACCTTCTTTGCAACAGGCTAAAGAGACACCTTTATATAATAAATCTTTTTTCTGGAAAAACAGTAGAATACACTTCCATTAATGCCCAGGTGGAGAAGTAGTCCATTAAACACCGTGAACAACCAAGGTGACAAGGTATCTCAGAAAGAAAGAGAAAAATCTCCAGAAAATAAGCTTACAGACATAGAAACATGTGACGTAAATGACAGAGAATTCAGGATGGTATTTCAATAATCGCCCTAAATACAAATGAATCGAACTCACGAATAAAGAGGCACAGAGTTGCAGAATGGATCAAAAAACAAAACCCAACCATATACTGCCTTCAGGAGACACATCTTTGCTCCAAAGACAAACATATAGACTCAAAGTGAAAGGGTGGAAAATGATATTTCAAGCAAATGGCATTCAGACAAAAGTGAGAGTAAGCGGTACTAACATCAGACGAAATAGACTTCAAAATAAAAAGGATAAAGAAAGATAATGATAAAGGGAATCATGCACCGAGAAGACATAACACTTACTAATATCTATGCTCCCAATCAGGGAGCCTTGAAATACGTAAAGCAATTACTAACAGAACTAAAGGGAGAAACAGACAAAAACACTATCATAGTAGGAGACCTAAAAACCCCACTGTCGGATATGGACAGATCATCCAAACAGAAAATCAATAAGGAAATAACATCCTTAAAAGACACATTAGACAAACTGGACATAATTGACATTTACAGAGCCTTCCATCCAAAAACAGCTGCTCATACATTCTTCTCTAGTGCATATGGAACATTCTTAAGAATTGACCACATACTGGGACACAGAGATAGCCTCAACAAATATAAGAAGGTTGAAATTATACCAACCATATTCCCTGATCGTAATGCTTCGAAACTAAAGATCAACTGCAGAAAGAAATCAGGAAGAACCACAAATATATGGTGATTAAACAACATGCTATTGAAGAATAACTGGGTGAGAGAAGAAATAAAAAGAGAGATCAAGAGATACATAGAAACAAATGATAATGATTTGTACAACATATCAAAA
>NW_011894847.1:0-2131 GCF_000151845.1 Pteropus vampyrus | reverse complement strand
GGTAAACACACAATAGAATATATTGATGTCAAATGACAATGTACACCTGAAAATTATATGATTGTATTAACCAATGTTACCCCAATAAACTTAATTAAAAATTTAAAAAAAAAAAGATTTCTTATAATGCTGAACTTCTTGTATTGATGAACTTCTTTAGCTTTTTCTTATCTGAGAAGTTCTTTATTTGTCCTTTGATTCTAAATGACAGCTTTGCTTGGTAGAGTAATCTTGGTTGTAGGTACTTGATTTTCATCACTTTGAATAGTTCATGCGAATCCCTTCTGCCTGCAAAGTTTCTATTGAGAAATCAGCTGTCAGTCTTATGGGTGCTTCCTTGTAGGTAACTAACTACTTTTCTCGCTGCTTTTCAGATTCTCTCTTTGTATTTAACCTTCGGCATTTTAATTATAATGTGTCTTTGTGTGGGCCTCTCTGGGTTCATCTTGTTCGAGACTCTCTGCGTTTTCTGGTCTATTTCCTTTGCCAGGTTAGGAAAGTTTTCCATCATTATTTCTTGAAATAGGTTTTCAATTCCTTGCTCTCTCTCTTCCACTTCTAGTGCCCCTATGATATGAATGTTGGTATGCTTGATGTTGTCCCAGAGTCCCCTCAAACTATCCTCATTTTTTAGATTATTTTTTTTCTTATAATGCTGAACTTAGGTAGGGCTGTACGTCTCCTGGTCCTAGTATAGTGGCCTTATGTAGTCGGTGTCCTATGGGACCCAGTGGCGCAGTCTCTCTGGTCACCTGAGCCCAGTGCTCCAGATGTGTCTCTTATATGGGTGTGTGTGCCCTCCTGATAGAGTTGAGCCTTGGTTGCTGTTTGCAACCAAGAAATTGACCCCCAGACTGATTGGTTGTGAGGACTAGCTGGTGAGCGGCTGACCCTACAGGGCATGATTCACTTTAGCAGGGCTCTGATGCCTATCCGTTCTGCCCTTTGGGTGTGTTGTCTTCAGATGCAGCCCTGGTTGTTGCTCTAGATGGGTCCAAAGCTAGCCACCAGGCATGCGGCCCTAAGGCCTCCTGGCAGGGATCCCATCACAGCCCAAGTTCAAATACAGCCTGTGGCAGGACCGTGGTAAGAGTCACCAAGCAAGTTGGATGGGGTACAGTCTCAGGGAATCACCAGAGCAGGGCCAGTAGTGTTAGCCAGGTTGATAGAGACACAGACATGGCAGTTGCCTGTGTCTGCATGCTGGGAATAGGGAGGGCTCAATAAAGGAACAATAGAGTTGGTCAGTATTTCCGTCTGGGAGAAAGCTGCTCCTCCAGAACTCACCCTGAAGCCGAACAATTCAGCTCCTCCTCGTATGTGCCTGGCACCTTTCAAGCTGCTGCCCCAGTGCTGGAGCTCAGAGCAAGTGAGTCCTTTAGCGATAAATTGGTGGGCAGACTCTTTAAGTAAAATACCTGTGACTCCAGTGGCCCTCCAACTCACTCAGCCACAATCTTCTCTGGGTTTCACAGCAATAAGTTGTGGGGACTTCTTCTGACACTGAAATCCTGGGCTGGGGAGCTTTGTTTGGGGCTTGGACTCCTCTCTCCTCCAGGGGGCTTCTGCAGCCAAGATATCCCACCTGATTTTTAACTGCCTTACACAGGTGCGAGACAAGACTGTTCTGCATCTCTGCCCCTTCTACCAGTCTCAAGGTGGCCTCTTCTGTATGTCTCCAGTTGTAGGACTTCTGTTCAACTAGATTTCAGGCTATTCCTAATGATAACTGTTCTATAGTTTAGTTGTAATTTTGATGTGGTTGTGAGAGGAGGCAAACACGGCATTTACCTACTCTACCATCTTGACCAGAAGCCCTTGATACCATATTTTTATTTTTAAAAAATCCAATTTTCCAAAGCAAAAATTAATATGAAGAATGGCGTTGTTTTACATTTTGGAAAATTCTTTAATGCCTGGCTTAAAAATAGACAGCTGGATTGTCTTATCTGTTTTTTCATTCAATCTATTGCATAATGTTATTTTGTTGAATTGTATAAAGAAAATTCAGCCTCCCACAGATACATAGTTATATTGATTAGGACCTCAAAGTCACCCCAAAAGGGTTTAGGAGACCATCAGGGTCTTTGGATCATACTTCAACAACTGTTTTACTAGAGTTCAAGTGGTA
>NW_011894846.1:0-1493 GCF_000151845.1 Pteropus vampyrus | reverse complement strand
TCTTTACACATATAACATAGGTTAAGTGAGAAGAAAACAATATTAAGTGGATTACAGACTAAGTTTATCACCAGTAGTTAATGTCCAGACAAATTCCAAACACATAATTAGCATCCTTTTTCTCCTTTGACCAATCCTAATGTGAATTTTTCTGTACTAGCACTGAAATCCCTCAGCCCAAATCATTGTTACCAATGGAATCACATTTTTAACCAGCTGGGAAAAAGGAGAGAGCCTCTTCTCTTTTCTGCTTACAGAGGAAGCTCATGGTTCCTATTTATTCCAATCCTGCTTTTGAGCTTAAAGAACCAAGAGAACAAAGAATCTCTGAGACCTGAGTGTTTTAGGTTTTGTGGTTACCCTCTCAAAATTGCTAAGGGAAGCTGAAACATGAAATATATCAGTCTCTCTGACTTTCTTGAGGTGACGGTAGGTAGTAGGCCCCAATTGAATATGAAACCAATAATTTTTGCAATACTTTGAGGTGAGGAGTAGTATCACCCCCACTGTAAGAGATGAGGAACTAAGGTCAAAGTAGTTAAGAAACATGTCCAAGGACACAGTATGTATAAAAGAAAAACATGCTTTAGAATGATTCCAGGACAAAAGATTTAATTGACACTATTTACACACATATATATATATATATATTTTTTTTTTTTTCCAGAATTGGAGGCAATGTCTCTATGTTCATTCTTCACTCAAACTTTCTTGTAAGAGAAGGAGTTTTAGATTTTGGTCTCAGACTCCCAGGACTTAAGCATGTTATATAAGGCCATTCAGCCATGAACTTACCCAAAACCTGAGCAGTTATTAAACAAAAGGTTTTAAGTACATTAAATATGAAAATAATATTAACATCTCAGATCTCTTGAGGGAAAGGATTTTCAAAGTGCCAATAAAAAGATTAACTATTTAATTGATGAGACTTTTTGAAATATGAAGCATAGAACTAACAGTTGATTAATATGTGATATACCATATAAATTGACTATATATTACATAGTAAACTAAGTGTAAGAAATAGAGATGAAACATCATGTTGAAGATTTAGATTTTCAGTATAGTGGATGGACACAAAAATACACACATCATATTTTATGCTTGCTGACAATGTAATAAAAAAATACTAAACTTCATAGAAATAAAGACTAATGACACATATCATGAAAAGCTGATTAAACAAAAGAGGAAATTTTTCACAAATCCAGATTTGTTTACATTACTGGCAAGGCTGGGAAGAACAGTGTCATTATTTCTAGGGAAATCACAGAATGAAAAAAATCAAACTCATTCTAAAAGACAAAGATCTAAATACCGAGAAATATTTTAGACTATGTCATTCCCACACTTCAGTCAAAACCAAAATGGAGTTGTTGGGCAAATTTGCTACAATTGCACAGATGTTATTTAATAAGTTATTTGGGGGGAAGGTGAAGGGAGAAGGTATGCCAAAGAATGGGTATATGGTGCTTAATTCAAATAAAATGTTA
>NW_011894845.1:2798-5124 GCF_000151845.1 Pteropus vampyrus | reverse complement strand
AAATATAAAAAGTTCTGCCTGCCAGAAAAGTTTGGAGGCAGACTTTAGTGGAGGAAAGAAATATTTAAGAAATTTTCATAGGAAGGTGAGAGATTTTTATGTTCTAATACACCAAGGGAAAAAGGAAAATGTGCTTTATCTTGTTTAGAGAGGTCAGATAAGGCTTTTGTTGCAGTTGGCTTTTTTGCTAGTTTGGATGTGTCCTATTCTGAGAGACTGCTGAGAGGTCATCCATGATATACCTGACAAACTCCTCCTCAACTATGATTTGTTTATCCAGCCAAGCCACTGAAGTATGGCCTAAGATTTTTCTGTCTTCCTATATCCCTTTGAATCCTTTCAATCTCTAAAATTTTATGGGGTAGTAAAGCATTTATAAAACATGCTTGAGATCTTTGGCCTAAAACTTATAGGAGCAAAATATGTCATTATAAACTTATTCTTCTGTGTTTCTTATGTTCTTCATACTTGTTTTTCGATGATATCAACAACTTATTATTGAGGAAAAACGTTGTCAGTGTGAGGATCAAAGGGAAATCTCTGTCATATGCATTCTTATTTTCTCTCTAAATTTTTAGGTTAAAAAGTAAAATGAAATAGAGTTGGCATCAAAGTCCTAGCCCATTTGCAAATTGATATAAAAACATTAGACCTGATTGCAGAAGCAGTCATTTTAAGTGTCAAAACCCTTTCTATAAGATAAGTCTTTCTAAAAAATGAACTCTAGTTCATTATTTAACAGCAGTAGCCAAGTTAGCAGATTAATGGAAAGGAATGGAGGAGAACTTTAGACCTGGGACAGGACTTATGGGGAAGTAGAGGAAGAAAAAAACGCGAAATTCATAATGTTGCTCTTACACTGTACCTTGTGAGCCAAGAACTCAGAGGTATTATTAACCAGTTACCTACTGGTTATAGGTACCACTTAGTGAAAATAATGATTATTCATTTTTATTTTGTAAATAACTATAGGATCAATGTGCATATGCAGTTTGAATTTATATATTAAGAAATTTTCTGTGTATAAAATGCTTTCACACATTCCATTTCCATTTCAACTGCCAACAGTCTTGTAGAGTAAGATTTAGACTCACTTTCCAGATGAGGACACTAGCTTTTAAGAAACAGTTACATGGTTCTGTGTCATACAGTGCCATAAGTATGTGTCATATATACATATGTGTAGGGAATGGCTGTCATTGCTATAGTTATGAAAGCAGACAGTGTCCATGTTCTTGGTGAAGCTTACACACTCTTGTGGAGAGTGTTTCTATGGTGGAGAAAGGAAAAAAAAAAGGAATAAACAAGGTAATTTATGGTAGCGATTAATCTAGGAGGGAGGGGATCTATGACTAATTTAGTGGTCAGGAAAGTCATCTCTGTGGAAATGACATTTGAAATGGGAACTGTATAATGATGAGGACGAGACAGTCAAGATCTGAGCAGAAATGTTTCACGTAAAGATTTGTAGGAGGAGACACTGCAGCATTATTTTTATACGAAGTAGATTATGACAGAGAGAAAGGGCTGTTTGAAGTCTCCATAGCACATAGCTGTTTTTGAATGACTTTTAAAATATGTTTACACAGTTATTTCTTATATACATGCTCTTTAATATTCAAGAGTGTCCTTGCAACTTTGGCAATAATTCTAAGGGTAACTTTAGGTCCAGGCTGTGCTTTCTCTCTTTAAAAAAATTCTTATGTTCTCTGGCAGCTATAATATACCATGAATATTAAATTAAAATCAATTGCACACTTACTTATACTACTCTAGGGATAAAAAGCATAAGCTAACTTAGAATTAACTTGCACTTGAAACATGACTTAATTTTAAATGTTTAGGTTACTATCTGAGAAAGTTTGATATCTTCATGTCTCTTTATTAATATTCTTATGCAACTACTTTGGGTAGAAATAGGAAAAAGGAACAGTGTTAAAATATACATCAAACAGTCATGAGATTAACTCAGCTTTTGCTCCCGGATAGTTTAGGACCTTCAGAGTGTATAGTAGATAGGAACCAGTTCTTCTCTAAACCTGTGTTTTCTCACTCCCACTGATGAAGAAAACATGCTCTAAACTAGGAAGAATCTCAATGCTGTCCTGGTAATGATCACCACAAGGGCTGACTCCTACAAAGAGGGTACATGCACATAGTCCCAGAAGAACCACAAGTATGAGCAAATAGGATCCCAGGGCTCTGGTATTGCTGAGGCCTAAGAGTTCAGGCCGACCACAGAGTGTCCTCAGGTCTGTATTCAGATTTGAGCAGAGAAATGCATTCCAGGTTATTTATGATTGTGATAAAGTGTTACTTACAAAGA
>NW_011894845.1:0-308 GCF_000151845.1 Pteropus vampyrus | reverse complement strand
TTTTTTTTTTTTTTTAATACATAGAGCCTTTGTTGCCTGGCATTTAGTAAACAAGTAGTTAATCTTGGTTGGCTGAATAAATAAACAAATGAAAATAAAATGTAGTGCTTCAGTAACTATTACTAAATAATACCCATGTCATAGCTGGAAATGAAACTCAATTAGTGAGATATACTTTTAAAGACTGGGTTCACCATGCTGACTCATCATTTGATCATGACTCCATCATTCATTCAATCTCTGTAATATTTAAGGACAGAGTAAAGTCACTCTGTTTACAAGTTACATCAAATTTATAAAAGGCTTCC
>NW_011894844.1:2804-3116 GCF_000151845.1 Pteropus vampyrus | reverse complement strand
ATTTCTCCCTCCCTTGGATCTATAAACAGACATATACACAATACTTGTTTCACAAAAAAGCAAGAACATGTATAAGGACGACATCAGTAAATACCGAAGGTATCATAGGTTAATTCAATCCCCAGCTAAACTCTGGTCTCCAGACAGAAACCTGTTACATTTGCCGTGTTATTTCTTAATTTGAGTTAAATGTCTCTTTGGAAAGAAGACTTATTTAAGAATCAAGGGCTCTAAGGTCTAGTTAGAAATCTCCCCCCACCCACTATTGTGTATCTGCTCAAGTTGTATCATATTATTTGGTGTGAGCTTTTC
>NW_011894844.1:0-999 GCF_000151845.1 Pteropus vampyrus | reverse complement strand
GCTATATATATCATATATATATATGATATTGTCACAGCATGGCAAAAAAAAAATGTGCATTTTTTTAAACAGTAAAGTAGATTTTACTTGAACTTCTTCACTTCCCAAACTCTTTACTCCCTTTTGGTTCACTCTGACCTTTGACTAGAAATTATGGGCAAAACAATGAGTTTTGCCCATATTGTTGCATAAGATTGAAAAGAATGCCTGCATGGTGTAAAATGAGCATACAAGGTGTCCATATGACCAAATATATCCCTCCTGTAAATGAACCATTATGCTTAACATTTCCATCAGTAGGAAGGACTAACCCTGGTATATTTAGGTGAACGCTAAACCAAGTAAATCACCATAATTAGAGTGTGGATTAGTGCACTGATGTCAAATAAGAGAGCAGTCTAGGATCCTGTCACACAGCCCGGTTCTCAGGAAAGTTCCAGTAAATGTTTTTACATTTGAGTAGGTTAAAGACATTGGTTGTGTTTAAATTAAATTTGCAAATGCTGTAAAGCTAGAAAGAGTAATACATATTTTATATGATCATTTTAGAATCTTAAGGGTTCTCGATGTGTTGCAGTAATAAAAATTTTTTTTAAGGTGAAATATATCAGGGATATAGATTCCTAGGGAATTAGGCTAGTTACTTAGGTTATCTTTCAAACTCTGAAATACTATTGTTTTATTCTAAAGGGAGATGGGCCGTGTCAAACACAACGGGATGAGGTTCCAGGAGGTGTCATTCACACACTGCCGTGCAGATACTGTGTACCTTTCCCCTAAATGTGTAGTGCAGCAGCCCTGCCACATGCCGAGTTCATCCACATCTCTGTCTCCACTGTTATCACCTGGTCCAGGTCACCAACATTTCTCTCCTGGAACACTGCAGTAGCCCATAAAAGTCTTCAATATTACCACTCATAAGGTTTACCCTCCACACATAAACCAGAATAAACTTTTAAAATGTAAAACTTTTACAATGTAAAATGTAAAAAAAAAAAA
>NW_011894843.1:1006-1469 GCF_000151845.1 Pteropus vampyrus | reverse complement strand
CCAATCAAGTGGCTCTACTGGGGACCCACTAAGAGCAACCCTGGACGGAGGGGCCCTGAAGCGGGGCTCACGTCACTCTCTGAGACAGAGAGCCAACCTGCTTCTGCGGACCAAAGTCCTTTAAATCCGGAGCGTAGAAACAAAAATGACAGAAGCCGTTCATGAGAAACGGCCGCTCTCACCCCCAGTCCTGACACGTGCAGGGCTGTGGTCGTGCCCTGCAGGGCCACATGGCCACAGGGACGGGGGACCCCTGCTGGCCCTGCGGCGGCTGGCCCGCTCACTCCCCCTCTCAAACCCGCGTGCGCGCTCACGCGTCCCGTCACGGTGACTTCTTGGCGCCGAAAGCCCCGCCGAGCTGCCGTGGGAAAGCGGCAACCCCGCTCCGTGGGAACGCCCCGGGCGCCAGGCCACCCGCCCACGTACCGCTGCTCCCGTCCCTGAGGTGGTCCACTCCCCGCAC
>NW_011894843.1:0-956 GCF_000151845.1 Pteropus vampyrus | reverse complement strand
AAAGCGGCAACCCCGCTCCGTGGGAACGCCCCGGGCGCCAGGCCACCCGCCCACGTACCGCTGCTCCCGTCCCTGAGGTGGTCCACTCCCCGCACAGTGTTGACCGAGAGACTGTTGACGACACTGCCAGGGGTGACGTAAGGGTCAGTCTCAGGGTCGATGTTCGGGTAGCCTTTCCACGGCTCACCAGGGCGGAACTCTGGGAACGAAGGGCTGAGATCAGTTCCGGCCTCATCGCCATTTCAGGGTCCCCGGCCAAGTATCTAAGACGTTTCCTGCCACGGTCTGCAAGCCTCATGTTTTTTGATTCAATCTTGTTATAAAATAATGTTATTTTTATGTTTTTTGTTATTGTAATACTTTATATTATAAAATAAATAAAATTGATTCTAAAACACATGTTGATGTTTACAAGCAACTTGCCAATTTTCACAGCAGAAATCGACACCGTGGCTTGGGTTTTAAACATTAACACCCTACGGTGCTTTGCGACAAGTCACGCAGGCAGCGCAGCTTGAGCAGAGTGACATAGGCCACGGGTGCACTTCCGGCAGGGACAACAGATGATGGCTGGCACAGTGCTGTCCGTGTTAGGCCGTGGGACCAGTGCCAGCTTCACTGCTGAGGGCAGGAAGGCCCTGAAGGCCAGGCCGCTCCCGCCTCCCTGCATGCCTTCCCACCCGGGGCCGGCAGCCCGGTCCCAAGGACCGGGTGGCACTGCCAAGGCACCAAGGGAGCTGCGGGCGCCTCACCTGGTGGCCAGTTAGCACTGCTAGAGCCGCTGGGCGATTTGGCACGTGGCCAGCCATCCCCTGCTGACGCTGGAGGGCTGGCTGGTGAAGCGCTGCTGTTCATGAAGTCGTAGGGGACAAACGGGGACTCTTCCAGCCTGAAACCACTTGAAATAGCACCTGAGCGGAGAAAGTAACAGTGCTGTGGACGCGCCCCCCCCCCCC
>NW_011894842.1:3721-4375 GCF_000151845.1 Pteropus vampyrus | reverse complement strand
ACATACCTACCACCCGGATCTAGAAATAGATCATAATGTGTAGTTGATTGACATTTGAATACAGTAGTTTGAGACTACTGAAAAGAGCACAGATACGAATTTGGGGACATTTGTCTCCTAGCACACATATGCAAGAGTCTGTGAGTATAAAGTTAGAAGTGGATTTTGAGGTCATAAATGTTGAAATTTTTAAGCAGTTCTAAACTGTTTTCTAAAGTAGTAGGACACATTTAAAGCCCCACCAGATGTACACGAGAGTTCCCATTGCTTATAATCCTCTTTAACACCTGCTGTTGTCCCCCCCCCAAATTTTTTTTTCAACCTGTACATGAAGTAAAATCTCATTGTGATATTGTATTTGCATTTCTATGATTAATGAAGAAGATGAGCATTTTTTCTTGTGTTTATTATAGGCAATATGTGAGTTTTTCTTTGAAATTCCTGTTTGGGGTTTGTTTTTTTGTTTGTTTGGATTCTTTTTGCTTAGTTTTCTGTTGAGTGGTTTCTCCTTTTCTTATTAATTGATTAGAGCTCTTAAATAAAGTAGAGATAGTGACAGGCAAAATTTTTAACTATATACAGTTTATTTACTTTTACAAATTGTATGTGAGGTTGTTGTCTTTTCTCACTCCATGTTTGACTTTTTTCATTCTT
>NW_011894842.1:0-2047 GCF_000151845.1 Pteropus vampyrus | reverse complement strand
TTGAAAAGTGTTCCTTCTCTTTCTGCTCTCTGGAAGAGTTTATGAAAGAAATGTTTGGTAGAATTCACGAGTAAAATCATCTGGCATGATATTTCCTTTGTAAGATCTTAATTTGTAGGAAATTTCTATTTACTTTCAAGTCATTTTTTAAAATTGTTTCCTACAAATTCATATATTTCATCAGTTTATAAACTTATTAAACTGAAGTTGTTCACAATATTTTATTATTTCTTTTTAAATATCTAGGCCTAATGTTATGAGTTCCCACATTCTCTCCTTTTTATTTTCTTGATAAATCTACTGGATTTTTTTTTTTCTAACAACTTTTAGCTTTTGAATATTTATATGAAATTTTACTTTCTGTTTTATTTCTGCACTTATTTTTATTATCTTTTTTCTACTTCTTTCTTTGGGGGTTAGTCTGTTGTTTCTTTCCTAATTTCTTAGAATGGGCATTGGGCTCATTTAATTTTAAATAATTTTTCTTTTTTAATATAAGAATTGTAAACTAGTATATTTTCCTTGTAAAAACTACTTTTTTTGCACCCCACATATTTTGTATTATTATATTTTGTACATGGCGTTTTTGTTAGCTCTAACTGTATAAATACTGAATAAATAAAGCAACTACTTGACATTTTATTTACATCATCTGACAATATGTTAAGAACATTTAAAGCACTGAATAAGACTTTATAACTTCTAATGCGTGTATTCTCTTAACCAAATTATACCTTAAATAAATCATTTTATGACTTTCTTTCTCTTGTATGTATGTTTGTCTTAACAGAGTGAAAAATAAAATTAGCACAGTTAAAATAAGAAAATGTACCTACAAAAGGCTAATGACCTTTTACCTTTGCCAAACTAAAACATGGAGAAAACAGAACATGATATAGCAAGAAAAAACAAGAACGAAATGCTGTCAGTTGAAAATCTATCTTATTAGGCACCACTGCTTTTATATTTTGACTATTTAAGGTGGCCTACCTTTGTAGTCTGAGAGGCTGATTTATTTTAATAGTCAAGTCTTCTTCACTCTGTACCTTTAGCAAGTCAGTTAAGCTTTATAAGCCTTGGTTTTATTTGTGAATCGAAAATGATAATATCAACCTCCCAGGATTTTTCCCCAAGGATTTGATGAATGTGGAACCACTGTTTAAAAGTCCTTTATATAAATATAAAGTATTTTTTCCTATGTGAGTATTAATCCTCAAATTTTTATACCTTGCTTCTTTTTCTCATATGTACTTTTTCCTAAGTCCCCCAGGAAGACTTCAGTTTCTGTCTCCAAAGAGTCTCTTTCTCTAGAGGCTACTTGTTATAAATTCTATCTTTATAGTTGTGAAAGTCCTTAGAGATCATGCATTCAGAGCACTTCTATTTGCAGATGAAAAATCAAAGGGCAATAGGATGATTATCCAGTGTCTATAAACAGCAGACGTGAAATTTTCTGGTAGTTAGTGCCAGAGCCAAAATCAGAACAAAGACCTCAAGACTTCTGATTGGGTGTTTTTTTTTTTTACCACAGTCTAACATGATAAGTGACACTTTTAATTTTTATTTAGTTTTCCATGTTTTGACCAGTAATTAGCAACCATCGATGCTCACTGCTATATCCAACAATGGCCCTCTGTCAGCCTACTTGAAGTAACAGTTTTATTTCTTCTTTATAAAGGCTTTATTATTTTTTATAAAGGTTTAAAGAGAAGTGTGTAATTTTGCCCACAGAGTACCTATTAATTTAAGATGAACCTCAAGATGCCTATAAATTTAAAAATAACATAAAATTTATTCAACAAAATGCAACCCTCCATCACAAAACAGACATCTAAAACCAGTATTGGAAGACCTAATGTGAACCTGGATGAAAATTATCTCACTGTTGTCCATTTATTTTTCCACCCTGAAGGAAATAGTCCTTAGTGAGAAGTTACTTTACTTGTTAAATAACAGGCTTCATTAAATTTATATTGATTATTCTGACATCAGCAATCATCCACCGAGATTCATTCAGTTCACGTATTTAAAACATTAGTACTGTCAC
>NW_011894841.1:3197-5903 GCF_000151845.1 Pteropus vampyrus | reverse complement strand
TAACCATAAAATAAGGGAGTGGTGTCATGTTTTGTATATAGTAAATATGCATTTGAGAAATTAAACCAGCAGTTTTTTATTGAATCATATCATATTCCAAATGTAGTAGAAGATTATTTTATCATTTTTTTCTAGAAAGTTTGTTCTCTTTTTGTCGTTGGTCCCTTTGATGTATGTAAACATTGCTCTCTTTGCTCTTATCAGTAGCCCTCTCACTGTCTCCTGTTATTTGTAAAAGCCCAGATTTGATCTTTAACTCTAATGTTAATTTTTCTGATATGTATTATACAGAGAGAAGATATAGAATAAGAAAGGACCCTATGTCAGTATTTGCTGAAAGCTTCATTCCATGTAATAAATACCAGATTTGACTTGCTGATAATTTTTTGTCTTAGAAGGGAGAGAGAGAGAGAGAGAGAGAGCGCACGCAAAAAATGGCATTCCTGTTTTGGACTTAATTGTTTCCAATAAGAAATAGCTAGTTGGTGACATGGAAGTGACGAGAACCTTATGGGAAAGTGACTCATCCTAGAGCATAAAATTTTAAACCCAGTGGATATAATTAGAGATTTTAGAAAAGTGAGTATCAGAAACTTCTCAGAAAGGATAGGTATAAATTCATAGCTCTAAAAAAAAGTTTTAGAAATAAAAATTTAGCATGGTAATTACAAATTGACCTGAAAGTGATAGATTGCAGAAGGATAACATTTGAAATACGTAATTTGGGTCTCAAGGGGGTTTGGATATTTTAGAGGGTTTTCTAACAGCAAGATGTGAAAAGATACTTAAGAATGTATATAATAGTGTCCCAATTTCATACGAATAATGAAGTCTGAAGGAAGGAATAACATGAGGATTATGAAAACTGGAGAGGAAAGCAAGAAAATATTTTTAAAAACCTGCGCTGGGAGTAGAATATACAGATGCTATAGTGTTAGAAGAAATGACGGTGAAAAAGCTGATGTTGTCATGACACAAGAGATGATTGTGGAAAAGCAGCCTCACCCCAAGTCAGAGAGAATCTCATGACGCTCAGAAGTGTAGATCAACATGGTTTAGTTAAGAGAAGAGGATGGGAGCTCCAGTTTTAGGTTATGAAAGGAGGCGACATCAAAGACCAGACAGGGGTATAGGTGACAATGGTTATTACGGTGGTAAGGTGACATGGATTTTCAGGAGATAAATTTTCTAGGAGCATTTAATGAAAGAAGCTGACCAGCTCTTGTTACCTTCTAAATTGTGATGTGCGTATGAGAAATCTTGTTGGGACCTTATGACGACTCCCAGCTGCTGCTACTTTGCTTCCTATTTCTAAAAAGTCATCTACTCCAAAACCACATCAGTACAGTTAACCAGCAAGTTTAGGAAATGGAATAATCTGGGAAACAAATGATGGAGCTATTGCCCCTTGACCTTCCGCCATTCATAATTCTCTCCCTTCTGTAAAATCAAGTCAAAATACATTGTTGACTGTGTTACCATTTTATTTATCTCATTCAAACTTCTCGGGTAAATTTTCAGGACCTCACCCCAGGTTCCTCCCCATTTTCCTTTCTTGATTGTTCAAGGCCACGTCTAAGCTCACCCTGCCTCCTTCTTGCTTGGACCTCACTGTACTCTCCTATTTCTTTTTCCTTGTCAGCGCTTTACAACAGCATCTTATTTCCATGCAGTTTTATTCTCCAAGTGCCTGTTACATTATTTAGGAGTATGTTTGTGATGGTATGTCATCTTCATAGATTTCTCACCTACGTTGTAAAATCATGGTGCACAGCATGGCAAGTTTTTGGTACCCTAGAGTTACCTACCACAGTGCTAGGCAAGTACCTAATTCTCAATGAAGAGCCTGTAAAATGAGTGAAATAATGCTTATATCATGAGGTTGTGACTAGGTTTAAATCAAGTTATATGAGGAAGGGAACTGGTCTGCTCCTTAAAACAGTCATCATTGAACAAATATTTGTCTCCCCTGTGCCTGTGCTTTTGCTCCTCAAAATCCTAACTACTAGAATAAACTTAAATTGTACATAACTACATGTAAAACTAAAGAGAGAGAGAGAGAGAAACTGATTCTGATCTTGAAAGTCAAGAAAGCCATGAGGAGTAGGTTATGTTAACATTAACTGCCAGTGTCCTCCTTGAGACTTTTGGTGGGGGAAGTTGGAGGCACTTGCAAGACTAGTTTCAACTTCTTGAGACCCACTCCTGATTTACTTTTGTCATAATAGTGATTCTTGCACGTAATATCTTTCATTGTATCTAAAGTATCTTTTCTGAATATTTAAAAACAATATCTGTATACAAGGCTTGGTTCATAGTTATTGGTGGTTTGCAGTGGGAGCAAAATGTGTGAGTCTGTGTTGGCCATGACTAGGTAGCTTTAGTGGTTATGGTGGTAGTGACATCACATGAAAGTAGATAACTCAGTGTATCAGCAACTTACGTTAAAGGAAGAACAGTTTATGGATATTAAAACAAAAAGGTATTTTTGTTTTACAGCCTTTATACAGCCCTTCTCACCCTTTCTCACCCTTTCTCATTTCCACACCAATCTCGGTCAACCATTTTTTCCCTTTCATTCACTAGATACCTAATTTATTTCTAACTGCAGTAAAACATCACTTTAAAACAAATGTGAAATGAAATCTAGCTTACACTACTATATAGCCAGTTACTAATTAAAAGGAAATATTTTTGAAAAAAAAA
>NW_011894841.1:0-2182 GCF_000151845.1 Pteropus vampyrus | reverse complement strand
TGTGGAAGCAGGCACTGGGAACACAGGGGTGTCTTGGAGATGGGAACATCTGGACTCACGCACGATTAAAAATGACTGTAAGGTTTTAGCTCTGAATAAACGGAAAACTTGAGTTATATTAATGGAGAGAGAAAGCGCAGGAAAAAAAGTGAGGGCAGCTGTTAGGAAAACGGACAACTTGAAATGATTATATTCTTTCTCTTTACATCTGTTTATCTCTATAACTCTAAAATTTCTGTGTGCTGAAAGTTGTTTTTCTTCTACCCTGGAATAAAATGATCAGCTCTTTCATTCCAGAATGATTAGGCTACTTTTCAAGTAAAATTTGGGAGTCGAAGGCATTTTAGTAAGATGAATATTTACCCAGTTATGAAGTTATCTTCTATGTTTATTCTGAAAGTAGCAATGGGCTTGCCCAACCCAGTATTCTGAAATCCTAGGTAAGTATGAAATCCTTTGGAAATTATAGAAACTACATGAAATGAGAGGACCTTACAATCAGAACAAAACTATAATCCTGTGATGAAGTAGGAAAAATCGTTCTACCTGAAAGAGGTCTGGTTCTCTCACTTTCAAATCAGAGAGAATTTAATTTAGGGCTAGGTGACCCAAGGTCATTCACATATTCCCAAATGACAGTCCAAGAAGCCTGAGTATACCCAGAGTTGCTACCTTTATTTTAGAAAAGACACAACACACGTGTACACACTCCATGTGGATTCTACAGTGGAGTATTCAGATAGCTATACGACATGAGAGACACAGGCCAAAGGTTTGATTGTCTGCATTCAGTGTCATTCTAAAATCAGTGTGTGAGTTTCACAAACCCAAAGTACTTTATGTAGGGTTAAATTAGAAGCTAATAAAAGGAGATGATCTCTTTTATAAAGATATAATTTACCCTTCAAGTGTTGTCTTACAGGCAGGTAGAAGTAGTGTCCTAGTGTGATGGTGGTGGTGGTGGTGGGTGGCAGTGGTGTGTATTTAACTCTCACATACCAGCAATGAAGGACTGACAGATCATTTTTTCTGCATCTCAAATCATTGAGATTTGGGCATATTGAACTGTGTTGTATTCCAAAGCCATTTGGTTTAGGCTTTATAGGAGTACCGAAAACTATATCTAGTGAATTTTTTTCTCAGATTCTTTGAAAGACAGGAAAGAAAAATTTATCAGAAATGTAGAATAGTGGAAAACAGTTCTTCCCTAGACTGTGCCTTTTTTTAAAAATAGTGTTCTTTATAAAATACTGGTGTACTATTTTTTAATCCTCCCCAAAAGTGAAATTGAGTTAAGATGATTAGTTTAACACAGTTAATCATAGAAAAATTTTCTCTTACTATAGTATAGCTTCTTGCCCATATATAGATTTTATTTACATTATAAATAATAGAATTTCTTTTTAAGTTCCAAATGTTTTGTTCTGTAAAGCAGCTAATTTTTATCCTCTTAGGAGTACATTCTTTGTTGATCTAGAAGATTCTCAATAAATAAAATACTAATAGCAATAGTTTCTGGGACTTGGCTTTTCCTGATATTGCGAACATAATAGGATGACACATTAATAAATAACAATGAGGGCTTAGACCAAGGAACTTGGGCATTTTACTTAAATGTGTGACCTAAGATGTGAAGTTTTCAGACTTTTTAAAAAAGTATGCTAATCCAGAGTCAAAATGTTGAGTCACTAGTTGTAATTTAACTCTCTCTTCGTGGACAGTATTCCATTAAGGTTCTGTGTAGTCATAGTAAAATATGACGCATCGGAGACTGAGGAAGATACCTCATCTTTCTGATCTTTTTTCTAAGAATAGAAGTCAAAGCAGATTTGAGATTTTAGGAGCAACAGTGTATTTAACTAAATTTTTTCCTTATTCAGCTCTCGGATAAGCCATATTGAATCATTTTCTTGTTCATTTAATTGCTTTATTTCATTTCTTAGTATGAAAGAATTATGGCACAGTAAGAAACTTTATGTACAGTAGATCTTTGATGTACTAAGATATAGTCCGAAGACTTAGAAATCCCAGAATTTCACAAAAATAATTTTAGCATCAAAAAAATTCCCCATGAATACCTACTTTCCTGTAGAGAACCATCTCATTCTTAGACCTCTTTTTGCTCTTCACTTTTATTATTAAAATTGTCAGTTGAGTTTTGTTAGGGGGTGGGAAGTTTTCA
>NW_011894840.1:5545-7688 GCF_000151845.1 Pteropus vampyrus | reverse complement strand
TCCCTCCTTCCTCTGTCCTTTTCGGCCATTTTAGATTGTTACTCGCATTGTTTCAAATGTCCATGGAGTACACCATGAAGGATCATGAAACAGAAGCCCACTATTTTATCTCTATGAATTAGTTTCCCCAAGTATCTAGGGGAACATTTTTGAGGGCCTTCAGTCATCTTGGTTTATTCAGTTCCCCTGCTAGGGCCTGACACATAGGAAGCATCTGTAATATTATTGAATAAATAAATGGTCACCTTGTTGCCCTCGTGAACTAATAGTATTGATTTCCTCTGGCATAAGGAATATCAGAATCAAACAAACGAGACTACATTAAACTAAAAGGCTTTGTACCACAAAGGAAACCATCAACAAGACAAAAGGGCAACATACTAAATGGGAGAAGATATTTGTAAATGATATATCTGGTAAGGGGTTAATATCCAAAATATTTAAAGCACTCATACAGCTCAGCATCAAAAAAAAAAAAAACACACGCAATCTGATTAAAAACTGGGCAGAGGACATGAATAGACATTTTTCCAGAGGACATACAGGTAGCCAACAGACACATGAAAAGATATTCAACATCACTAATCATCAGAGAAATGCAAATCAAAACCACAATAAGCTATCACCTCACACCTGTCAGAATGGCTGTCATCAATAAATCAACAAACAACAAATGTTGGCAAGGATGCGAAGAAAAGCAAACTCTCCTGCACTGTTGGTGGGATTGTAAATTGGTGCGGCCACTATAGAGAACAGTATGGAGGTTCCTCAAAAGATTAAAAATAGAACTACCCAATGACCCAGCAATTCCACTTCTGGGTATTTATCTGAAGAAAATGAAATTTGAAAATTTGAAAAGACATATGCGCTTCTATGTTCATTGCAGCATTATTTACAATACCCAAGACATGGAAGCAACCTAAGTGTCCATCGATAGATAAATGGATAAAAACGAATATTACTTGGACAGAGAAAGGCAAATACCATGTGTTATCACTTATACGTGGAATCTAAGGAACGTAGTTTCCCAGGAAGAGGTGGTTGCTCTCTGGAGGGAAGCCGCCATACTCGAACAGCCACAGAAGTTTATAGTACTGGCCATGGATGTCACCACAGAGCTTGAGGGGTGCCTCCAGCTCCAGAAGAATGGGTTGGCTCAGGAAAATCTCCCAGGCTTTGAGGCACAGACCACAAATCTTATTCTCTGTCAGCCGTATATTCTCTCCATGCCGCGAGCCCTTCCAGCAGGCGCCCAATGAAAGTCCAGGTTGTACTTCTCGCTGTCCGACATGGCAGCTCCACTGCTCTGGCCCACCAGCTCTCGCCAGTTCCCGCCAGCTCCTGCCTCCTGCTCTCCCATGCTTCCTTCCAGCCTCAGTAAGCTTCTTTTTTAAGGTGGTACAGAGGGCCTGACTTAACACTTTTACTGGCGTTCGAATACTTCCCAAGATACAGCTCTTGGGGGGCTGGATTTCACATGCTAAAGTGCTCTGTCCACAAGCTTAATAATCTTAACTATCACACTTGATAAAATATTTGATTCAGAACATTGTCAGCAATTTGTTAAGTGATTGTTTAGTCTTTGATAACTGATCCCACATAACTTAGCTGTTAATTCAAATGTTTAAATTTAATGTTTAAAAATAAATTATATAGTGGGCCATCAGAAAATTTTTCATCTAGACTGTGACTGACATCTTTTTACTTTTTGTAATATTCTAAGATAAAATATAACCCATTGACATTCTGTAGCCATGTGTATATCTTTTTTAAAGTACATTTTTGGCACATCCCCATCAACTATCACCTTCTCCAAGTGCAAAAAGCTGTTGGACCCAGAAACAGGCCCATGAATAAATGAATAACTTAATGTAGGACAACAAATGCATTTCAAATCATTGGGGAATGAATGGACAATTTAATCAAGGGTATTGGGACAAGTGGTGTTCACAATGGAAAAAATATCCTCACAACTCACAGCATACCAAAAACAGAAACAAAAAAAAACCCTTCCTCACATCCTACCAAAAATAAATAAATAAACAAAAACAGAATGCCAGATAAATGAAAGACCTAATTATAAAAAGCTAAGGTTTAAGGTACTAAAGTACTGAAAAAATCCATCTCTCTCTCTCTCTCTCTC
>NW_011894840.1:0-2150 GCF_000151845.1 Pteropus vampyrus | reverse complement strand
TGTGAGAAATAAATGTGTGTCGTTCGTAAGCCACCTAGTCTATGGTGTTCTGTTATAGCAGCCCAAACGGACCTAAGACAGAGGTGCTGTTATTATACCTGTTTTACAGATGCACACAGGGCCAAGGTCCCAGAGACAGGAAGTGGCAAAACTAGGATTTGAAGCTAGTGGTCTGGGCCCAGAGCCTATGTGCAAAACCACTTTTACATCCTGCACCCCATGAGTAACCAGTATTTGCAGGAGCTGGCATTGCTTGTCCTGCATGTGATGAGTAAATTGTAGCATCACTAAGTGTGAAGTACTATGGACTTCTATGACTGAAAATTTAGGATGGTTTCTCAAGCCAGTCTTGATCCTAATACTAAAAGGAGTGGAAAGAAGCAACAGTGCTGCCTTATAACTCTTGACTTCCAAGGATTGAATACAATTTGGTCATGTGTTTCAGTCTCTCTAATTACCAAGAGAATATGTTCACCAAATAGCACCTTTCCTGTTTCTAGAACAGTGTTCCTTCCAGGGAGCCACAAACTTTGGCATCTCATGCCAATGTTTGATGTCTGTTCAATTCACAGTACCATTTTACTTATGATGTACCTTTTAGTGCTTTGGGTTATTTCCTTCAAAGACTTTATCATCTCTTTGCTAATATGAGGCCATCTGTCGACTGCTTCACTTAAAACATGATACAGGGCTCAAAGATTGTCTTCACCACATTTGCCACAGTCAATGTAGACAATTTGTGTTGCTATCTCTGAGCAAGACATTTTCCTATTTCTTTAAACACAAGGAATTCTGAACAGGGGCATTAAGCACTCCTTGAATTTTACATTAAATTCTGAAGTTAAACGTGTTAGATTGAATTACTGTTCCGAATTCTTCACTCCCCTGTCATCCATATCCTGGCCACGGCCTCATGATCGACAGAGCATACCTCCTTGCCTCTCAGCCTCGGGCTTGGTCACGCAATATGCTTTGGCCAGAGGGACAGTGATAGACATGGCACAGAGTTTAGAAATGGGCTTGCATCATATGCTTGCCCTTCTGCACTTCTGTCTTTCACCATACCATGTCTCAGGTAGCCACTGGTCCGAGGACACTGAGACATGTGGAGCAAACCTAGACCTCACAGCTAAGAGCAAAGCCCAGCAGAGCCCAGCCTGGATCCACTGAACCCCAGCCAACCCATAGATGGGTGAGAGAGAAATTAACACTTGTTGCTATATGCTATTGAAATTTCGGGTTTGCTTGTTATGCAATATTATTGCAATAATAGCTAACAGATAAACCTCCTCCATCTGTCTATTTTGAAGACCATCTGTATTGGTTTCCTGGGGCTGCTGTAACAAAGCACCACGAACTGGGTGGCTTAAACAGAAAATTATTGTCTCACAGTTCTGAAGGCTAGGGGTCCAAGATCAAGGCGTCAACAGTGTCAGTTCCTTCTGAGAGCTGTGAGGATCTGTTTCAGGCCTTTCCCCTCGAGCATCCCTTGGCTTGTAGGATGGTGTTCCCCATGTCTTCACATCATGAACGTTTCTGGGTCCCAAGTTTTCCTTTTCATAAGGACACCAGTTACATAGGATAATAACCCACCCTAATGACCTCATCTTAACTTGATCATCTGCAGAGACCCTATTTCCAAATAAAGTCACAAACACTGGGGGCAGGATTTCAACACTTGGGGTGTGTGTGTGGGGGGGGGTACACAATTCGACCATAACATCTTCCCAGATGTCTTTGTGGTGAGGGAGAAATAAAACTGGAAGGACCTGAATGGCCATTTGGTTAATGGAAAATCTAAGTTTTATCTTTTTACATAGCTGTAGCAGGCATAAATGGTACTAGCTTTTGCTGTCTTCTAAATGCTTGCTGTTTTACAAAGTACTTGGAGTATATCACCTCCATCTCTACCCATCCCTTAACTAAAACACGTGTGCTTTATTTATAGCCTTCACCTTAAGAAGTCTACATTTACTCCCTCACACTTCTATTTCCAGCAGCCCTCATATTGCCTGCCCTGTTGCTTTGGGCTGGGCTGGAGTTTAATGCTTTTTTTTTTTTTTTTTTTTTTTGCTTAAGAGGCTGCCCACATGCTCTTTCCTCTGCACAGTGCTCTGAATATATCCCACTGTCTTCTATGACCCCCTCCA
>NW_011894839.1:3403-6020 GCF_000151845.1 Pteropus vampyrus | reverse complement strand
GTGTGTTCACGAAGTCAGATCTCCTGCCATCAGCATATATTTGACCCCCTTCTTTAATCTCTGTCTCCTTTTCTTAAAACTGTGAATAATATGGTACCAACCTCTGGTGCTGGTAATGATGACTTTTGGGGCACATATATGTAAATTAATCAGAATAGCACCTCAATATTTCAGATTAATCTTTTATGTATTTTAAAGTGATTCCCAAATTAACTTATGAAGTTGCTTTTTCCAAAGCTGAAAAGTAATGGCTCAGCAACTCTGTACCTTACTATACAACTGAGAGACATATCCAGCATATGCGTACGAAAAGACATTTGCAATAATGTCTATCGCAGCACTGTTTGGAGGTGCTAACAATTGGAAATTACCAAATGTTCTCAAATAGGGAAATAAATAAAATCACTATGGTGTATTTTTTTCAATTAAATATTAACTAGTAACGGTAAAAATGAACAAGTTAAAACTTCACGTAGTAAACATGCATAAATCTCAAAAACATGATGATGAGCCAATTAATTGTAGGACACATACAGTTCAATAGCACTTACAGAAAATTATAATATGCAAAACTATACGATAGGTTATTTTAGGGAACTATACTACAGATTAATTACTGTATCATTTAAGAGGTACACGTGTATGGAGTAAAAGTATAGAGAACTACGTGACAATTATACACACTATATTCAGCATACGAGTTACCTTTGGGGTAGGGAGGAAGTAGGATCGGGGGAGGGAGGGTACACGTGGAGCTGCCACTGAATTCGTAATGTTTTCTTTCTCATGATGTGTATATGTGATTAATCTCTATACCTTTTCAATATATCTGTATATATATTTTTTTTTTTTAAAGAAAAGTAAGGTAGTCTTTTGGAGAAACTCAAGACAAAATAAAGACAATCCATAATTCCTCCTATATGGCTTATGATAACATATCCAAAATATTTTTTATTCTCTAAAAGAAAGGTAATTTAGAAAACAAGAGACAACTAATAGAGTGCTCAAAAGTTATATTTGGAATCTATCTGAAGACCACTTCCTGTTGACTTTAGCAGTGCAATTTGAGCTGAGGTCTGAGAATTACCTGCCTTCGAGTAATTATTCTCATTGGTTCTTGTCAGTTGCAAAAGTAGGAAGGAGAAGAAGAGCAAACTGATTCCTCCAGTGGTGAGCTTCCCAAACTGGCTCCTAAGCCCCTGGGAATTCTGGAAGGTAGCAAATGGTAGGGGATGGGGGTGGGGCACTGGGAGAACTGTTTTCCATTTCTCTGAGATCTGATAGAAAGATCACAGATTTACCCATAATAAAACTACAAGTGCAAAAATAACTGATTTCTTTCTTTTATGTTGGCATAAACTCAGTGTGGTAACACTGGGTATTTCTTGCTATCGGAAGCACTGACTGGCAACTATAAAGGTCTCTGACCAATAGAAAATTCAACAAACAAATTATTGCTTAACACTTGTAGTTTGTTTGGTATTCGAAAACTGTCCAAACACGATGTGCTGCGTAGTCTTTATTTGCACCACCACCACCATCACCATCACCTCCATCCATGTTGCACCCTTCCCTACTCAGCCCTGTGCCCTGAGGGGCAGACCTCTCAGGACAGCATCAAAAGAGCAAGCTTGCCCTCCGGCTTCCTGTTTGGCTCTAGCAACGGGAGGCACCAGTAGGGAATTAGAGGAGAAAAAAGAAAACAGGGTTTATTTATTCCCCTGGTTTCCTCCCTACAAGGTTGCAGTGTATTAGCTGCATCCATCTACTGAATTCCATAGGTCTTTCCTACATAGCTTTCCCCAGTGCTCTGGTAACTGCTCCCCCTGCCCCTTTATTATTCGAGGCTAGTACAGGCACCCTGCTAGCCCCAGGGCACTTCATCTTCCCTCAGTGATGTTCTACTCTGCTCAGCCTTTGTTAATAGTCCTCTCATTAAACACTTTTGAAACAATCCTTTGAAACTCTCTTTAAAAACCTCTTCTGCATGAGCCGTTTTTTGTTTTTTTTTTTTTTCCTATTGGGACCATGACTAATAGACACGTGACCCAGATTGAAAAAAAGAAAAAGATCTTTGGCTGGGAATTCTGACTCCACAATATAGCGTTATGAATTCTGCTTTTTGTCCTTCATTTTCTATACCTGTGTTGTCCAATATGGTAGCCACAAGCCACATATGGCTCTTTCGACATAAAGTAATTAAGTTAAACAAAATTAAAAATTTAGTTCCGAGTGCTCAAAAACCACATATGGCCAGTAACTACCATTTTGGACAGAATAGATATGGACCATTTACACAGCACAGAAAGTTCGATTGAACAGCCCTACTCTACACCCAACCACCTCCTCCGTGATAAACATAAAGGTTATTTCTACCTTTGGCTCTACCTTATCATCACAGGTGCAGCCCAGGTCAAAATCAGACTGAAGGTACATAATCCCTGGATAATTGGGTCTGGTGACTTCCTCTGGTATGGTTGGCCTGAAGGTGTTAGTACGCAAGAGATGATTCAAACTTCCATGGGTCCCATTATTAGGAGCTGGCTTCAATCCCAGGAGATCTAATGAGAAGAAAAGAAGCCAGGTGCTTTGTAAACATTTTTTGATGAGATATGGC
>NW_011894839.1:0-2198 GCF_000151845.1 Pteropus vampyrus | reverse complement strand
GTCACTCACGCCGCCATCCCTCATCCCTTCTGAGAATCACTAAAACACACTTCCAATTCCCAGTTCTGTGATCATACCTGCATGCTGTTGACCTTGTTATCAAATCCATGGTCCCCCTGGAAAAAACACTTTCCTGATGGTTTCTTATAGACATCCAAAGGTTTCCTACATCACAACAATTGCATAATCAGTCAGGATTTCTCATGAAATCACTCTGATAAATAGCCAATCTCGGTGCACAAAGAATCTCTAAGAAGTGGGTTTTGCGAGCATATTTATCTCTATTTTAATTGCATCATTCCTGTGGTGATGAAAAGAGGATGCTGTTCATTTCCAAGTGCCTTTGCTTTGACAATGAGCCCAGGACTAATGAGGACTTCTGAAGAGAAGTCATGGTGCACTCCTTCTATGTAGTACTCGCACTGAGCAAAGCGCTCATCACAGGTAATGTTCTGTCTGTCTATATGCTTCAGCTTCACAGTCATAAAATTCTCCACTCTAAGACCATTTGTCAGTTTACTTCTATATACCCCGCACTAGGCTCAATGCCAAACACATAGTAGGCACTTTTTAAATACGTCAAGTTTCATCAATGAGTGGAGATCTGTATTCTATAAAAATGTTTGCATACAAACTTACCTTTGATATAATGCAACTAGAGACTATAACCTAGTGGAAAACCTAACATTAATAGCGACGAATCTAACAAAAGCCCAGGCTCACCTAGGTACTATCTCAAAACAGAAACAAAAAATGAAAACATTTCTCTCTATACATCAAAACCCTCTGATCTCCCTTGTGACAAGAAGACACCTTTTGCTTAAGTGTCATGGAGCACTTTTGCAAAAAAAACTTTCATGTTTATTAATACAAATATTCCCCTCATACCTATAGGGTACATTGCACTGAAGTAAAGTGCTTGGGGAGAAATAAAGAAATTAAACATTTGGGTCCCCATCCTTAGGAAAAGTACTTTCGGCTTGGGATAATAGGATATGCACATGTAATAACCCAACGATGCAAGAGTTTAAAAGATTTACTGCTAATTAAAGTGTCTGGTTCTGTCTATGATAATTTGCTCAACTGTCATCATCTTTCATTTAACTTCTACTCGCCAACCAGGTTTACTTCATATAAACCCACCAACTGCGCCAAATCTGTTCAAAGTCACCCTGTGTATAAATGTTCCCGCAGAGGACATACTCAGCCAAGCCATTTGGTCATATATTTGTAACTTTTCCGTGAAGACTCCCCACGTCAGCTTTAAACGATTTCAATAATTTCTGGTCTTCATACATCTCTCTTCATAATCCTACATATTTAACTCTATGTACCCCACCCCCGACGATTACAGTAGGATATTTAGGTATTTGTCATGTGTCTCTCAGGGTGTTCCATGTTGATATAAGTTCCTAGAGAATGAGCAGTTTTTCATTATCTTCTCTCCCTGGTAAACTCATTAAAGTACCTAGCTAGAGTTCACATTGTAGTTGTTCAGTTATTACTATAGACTGATTCATAACACTTTTCTTAAGGAGAAAGTTGAAACTAGCAAGTGGGAAAGGGCTGCTGCCAGATTTGTGTGAAAATGGATAAACTTCTAATGATTAACCCTTTGGAGGTGGTGAGAGCTTCCAGGAGACATTCTACAAAGGACTCTAGGGCAAGGAATAGTCTCTTCAATATTGGATTCCTTTGTAGTTCAAAAAAAGGTAAACATCTGACATATTTAAGGCCAAATAAAACATGCCCACAGGAACAGAGGTTTTAAGATTACCAACATTTTCTGAACTCCTCTATCAACATCCCTACAAGCTAAGGCTTGTCAGCTGAAACCAAATCAGTTCGGTGTCTTAGTCATACTTCGGACTTACTCAAGTAATAAAAATAGAGGCTAGAATGTGAATTAAAGAACTGAAAGAGAGACACACACACGCGGAGATGCACTGAGAGACTACAGGGAGACACTGAGACCCGGAAAATTAAAGATGCATTGTCTCAGCGCTAATTGTTTTCTTAGCATACAAAATCTTTGGAAACAGTGAGATGTCCAACTGAGATTTCTCTTTATGATGGCTGAGCACCTTAGAGCACTCAAATGGCCAAAGGGATGGTTTCGAAGATGAGAACCAGGGACAGCCAATTCCCAAGTTACCTTGCAACATGCCATCTGCGGTCCACCAATAAATGGATGTCCT
>NW_011894838.1:3227-4516 GCF_000151845.1 Pteropus vampyrus | reverse complement strand
ACGAGAGTAGATGACTGACGTTGCTTCACTCTGCTAAGTCAGGGCTGTTATTACGCAGACAGTGGGCGACTTCATACGCTGGACCGGGCGTCGGGGACATCAGTCATGGACTGTGAGAGACTAGCCAGCGCGCGCCCCATGCTCCGGGGGCGATGTGTTCTGCTGTTCAGAGAGGACCCAGAAATCCAGATATCTGTCTCAGATGTCCTTATTTTGAAAACACTGGCACGAGCCAAACAGAATTCCTGTGAGCTGGATTCAACCCATGCACCGTCTGCGTGCAACTCCCGGGATGGGCATCAGTTAGCCCGGTCGATGCCCCGTTACAGTGAGGTCTGAACATCAGGGACACGCTGTCTTGCCAAACCCTACTTTTCTCCTGGCGCTCACTGCTTCTCTTCCTATCTGGTGACTTCGGAAGAGAAAATTCCCACCCCTGTGCAAAGCCCACAGCTGTGTGCAAAGCCGCGAAACGGAGCCGGGCTGAGCGTCTCTGCAGCGTGCCGAGGAAGAGTGTGTCCTATTTCCAAGAATTTCTACAAGCCGAGACGGCAAACGCCCAGCGCCGAGGACTCGTGGGGTGGGGGGCTCGCGGGGCCGGGGGCTCGCAGGGCCTGCTCTCTGCCCGCAGTTCCGTAAGCTGAAGACACGTTTTGGAATCCGACGTAAGCAGAGCCCACCAGCGACAGTGCCTGGACAGCTCGATTCAGCCAGGGCTCGTCGCGCTCGCCGGCTCTGCAAACGAAGCACTTTTTTCTTCCACGTCGTTTTTCAGGGTTTGTCAGAAAGTTGAACATCTGGTAAAGTCATGTGTGGAAGAAATATTTTTGGTTCACTCCTTAGAGTCTGGGCGAGCCCTTTTCTGAGAGTCATGGTCTCAGGCTGAGGGCTTCCGCACCCCTGACCAGACGCCGGAACGTTCTGCTCAGCTGACTCAGCTTCAGGCGGTGTCTTCGCGATGCTGATCTCTGGATCTTAGAGATTTACTTTAGACAACTTCTAACTGCAAATTCCTTCTCCACCCCATTGAGATGGAAATCTTTTTGAAAGCCTCTTGCCCGTTTGACAGCCCAGTAAGACCTACGAATTCTTTCTCTTGGTGGATAAAAATGTGATTTGATTCTTTCAAAGTCAGTTTACACGAGCGACTCAGGCACGCGCCTGCGCACAGGTGAGGCCCCTCCACCTATGCGGACGTGGTCGGGGGAGAACCGTTTCCTATTCTGTGCGTCCGGATCACGCACGGGGCGGTCGGCAGTCAGGTGCCTGTGTCTTCCTCTTCACATCAC
>NW_011894838.1:0-397 GCF_000151845.1 Pteropus vampyrus | reverse complement strand
AACGTAGCGATCACTGTGTTCCCCCGCAGCAGGGCCTTGTGCCCGTGTCTTCAGAAGAGGCCCCCCGGGCACCCCGGGCCTCACTGCTGTTTCCTGTTGCCAGACAAAGGGGCGCACAGAGGCGCCCCTGTGACCGATGTGCGGGGCAGCACCCCCAGCTAAACTTCAGGAGGCTCCCTGAGGATGGACGGTGCCTGCCGGGGACCCTGGACAGGTGCGCGCCAATTTCGGATACGGACGCATGTGAAAGATCACGCCTGATCAGGGAGCGTGTGTTAACTCATCCACTTTTTTAAAGAACGTCATCGGGAAGCGGTGACCTTTCCGATGCCTTCATGAGCTGTGTTTTATGAAAACATAATAAATGCCACTAGATACGGTGGGACAGAAAACACAA
>NW_011894837.1:1574-3010 GCF_000151845.1 Pteropus vampyrus | reverse complement strand
CGATGGGAAGCTCATTACCTATCCTTTTCCATCTCAGGCAGATCTAACCATTAAGAAAGTCCTTCCTTTAGGGGAGCTCAAATGTATCTCAGTCTGGTCCCGAAAGGTTCAGAGAGTGTGTTCTGCCCTCACTAGAACAAGCTGGAGGAATCCACCAGGATCTGGGCTGGGTTTGGGGATAGAGGGCAAAAAGCAAAGGGCCAGATTTTCAGGTCACCTCTTGGCTGCCCCTACCGATTTCCCTTTGAGGTCTGGCCACTCCTCCAGTCCCGGCCTCGGTATGGCTTCCTCCCTCTGACAAGGTAGGGAGGAGTCTTTTCTGTTCCCTGCCTGCACCCCCATGCGTCTGACCTCAGAATGAAGTCAGCCCCTTAGTAACCGCGGGTGGAAAGGTCAGCCCTCCTAGGGCTGAAGACACTCCACGTTGGCCAAAGTGTGTACTGGGGCCTGATCCCGCCTCCTGATCTTCCTGCCTTCTGTTCAACATCCTCCAGAACAAACCCTTAGCACTGGCCGGCCAGCCCCCTCACTGCCACCAGACCGCTCACTCATTCTCCCTGCCCTCCCCTCCCCATCCTTGCCTCCAGCAAAGCCAATTAATGACAGGGGTGTCTTTAACCTGCATTGAACCAAAGCTTTACACCCAACTCCTAAAGTTTCTGGGGAACACAGGAATTGCTTTGAAGACACCACCAAGCAACATGAGACAAATTGCTGGGACAGTTTATAAGACAACTGATTTGGTGTCTTCAAAAAGTCAATGCTACTTAAAAAAATTTTTTTTGAAAAGGTAATTGGAATGTTCTAGATTTAAAGGAGGCAAACAAGAGATCGCAACAAAATGAAACACGGGAGCAATGTGGCTCTTCACCCTGGTTCAAAATATGGAATTTCTATAAAAGTCATTTTGGAGAATTTTGAATATGGACTGGGTATTATATGGTATCAAAGAATTGTTAATGTTCTCGGATGTGATGTGCTAATGTAGGAAATTGTCCTCCTTTGTAGGAAATGCATGCTGTGCAATAATGGGGCAGGAGTCATGATGTTTGCAACTTCCTTTCAGATGATTACAGGAAAGAAAAAAAAAGTATACACACACAGAAGTATGGCAAAATGTTAACAATAATTCACCTAGATGGTGGGTGATTATTGTACCATTCTCTCAACTATTTCTGTATGTTGAAATATTTCGTAATGAAAAGTTGGAGAAAACATAAAATGGACCGCAGAGTCAGAAAGGATAGGTTCAGATCAACCCTGCACTTGCTGTGTGAACTTGGACTGAGTCTGTTTCCTACCCTGTATACCACCCTGTAGTTCTCACCCAAGGCGGGTTATAAGACCAGCTGATGTATGCACAGTGCCTGGTGCCTGGTGTGGGTTGGATGGCTTCATGAAGCCCGCACTGATCCCCTCTCTCCTTCCCTGACCTC
>NW_011894837.1:0-389 GCF_000151845.1 Pteropus vampyrus | reverse complement strand
TCTAGATCTGCCTGGCTCCCAGTTCAGTTCTTGTACCCTTCCCCTCACAGCTGCCCATAAGACCTTGCAGTGAAGGCCGCAGTGAGGAAATGCACGGAGCTGGTCCATTATAAACAGACCTTGTTCAACCCATCCCAGGTGCCTGGCCATGGGCTATGCTGGGGCTAGGTAGAGAACTCGTGGTCCTGCTCACTGGACTCAGGCTAGGAAGTGGCTCCCTGAGCCTTCTGGAGGAAGCTGAGCTTACCTGTCTGTCTTTCTCCCCACCAGGCTGAGCTCCCTTCAAGGAGGGGCTGGACGTGTCATGGGCCAAGTGCCCAGCAGGTCTCCCCACGGCATCCAGAACCCACTGGACCTGCCCAGGAAGAGCACAGACCAGTCTTCAGTCC
>NW_011894836.1:2579-4899 GCF_000151845.1 Pteropus vampyrus | reverse complement strand
CTCCAAGCTTTACAAAATCCAGCTCTTAGCTGCACTCTGCGCAGTGTGGTATTTCATCAGACCACCTCCCACTTGACTGCAAACACTTGAAGAACAGAAGCTACATCTCTGTTTCCAAGTCTCCCCCACAGCAGCGAGAGCTGAACTGAAAACAACAACAGCACTCTCCTATGTAGTCATTAATTGGTAGTTTTATCTTTAACACTGATCCTACCATGATCTTGACTCAGAGCACTGTTCTGGTAGTTAGTTTCTGCTGCTCTGTGTAGTTGGTCTCAGGAAAGCTTTCTGCCCTGAGACAGAACACCTGAAAAGCAGTGTCTGAAACAGTCAGGTCATGTAATTATCTCACACAAGGAGAGGCATGGAGGCAGACAGCCCAAGGCTGGGGCAGTGCTTCTAAGATGCTGTCAGAGGCTCAGGCTCCTGGTGGCTTTCTGCTCTGCCACTATTGGCATGCTGGCTTGTTGCCTCATGGTACAAGATACCTGATGGAGTTTCAGGTTTCACATCTGTATTCTAGGTAGGAAGATGGAAGGAAGGGGTGAGGCCAGCCCAAGTGTCCTTTGGATCAGAAAAGCAAAGCTTTCGCAGAAGCCTCTAGCAGACTTCTATCTTGCCTTAGTGGCCACACTAAATATAAGGAAGCCTAAAAAAAACACAACTATTTAGGTTTTCCAGCCTTTATAGATAAGGGAACCAAGGAAAAGTGGTTTGAGAATGAGTTTTGTATTCACCCATCAACAGTGGTAACTATCTATCTATCGAAGAAAGAGAGAAAACAATAATAAGTCTTGTTATTCACTCAGACTGGCCATTCTGAAATCTCCCCATCCCAAGCAGGACCCTGCTTAGATTTATTTGTCCCCAGAGAGACATTCTAAGTTCTTGATTTATACATAAATACAGATACCTACAGACATAAAAGGCACAGTCTGAGCCCTTCAGGGCGACACACACAGGTAGGGAGGATGTGAAGGGCTGGCAGAGATAAAACAATCTTCTCAGTGAATGTGTGCTATGGACTGTGCACTGAAAGATAGGGAGGAGGAGAATGTAACTTCTGGTTGGGGGTGGTCAGGGAAAGCTGCCCAGAAGTGCTGACATAGGAGGTTGAAATGGCAGTTAAATATATAAAGAAAGGATTGGGAAGGGCATGGCAGATAGAAGAAAATGCACGAGCAACAGTAAGGAGAGAGCATAGCACCTTCGGAGAACATCAGAATGTTCCATTTTGTTGGAGTGTAGAGCGCCTGAAGGAGAGGTGAGACTGGCAGAGCCAGATCATAAAATGCATGACGTGTGCTGCCAAGGGCTCAGGCCTCCAGCTTGCGTGCTTGTGTAGATGGCGGTGCCATTTTCTGAGATAGGAGTCTTTGAACTTAGTATGGTAATGTTGGCTTTGGGGGTCTCAAGCTGTTCTTATTCTACGTGATTTTCCTGGACAGTCTCATCTACTCTCTTGACTTCAGTTACCATCTTATGACTCCTAAATCTACATGCTCCATTCAGATCTCTCTTCCATATTCCCAACCTGCATCTACGGTGCAGCTTTTGCTACATGACAACCATGCCCAAAATCTAGTCGTTTAAAACTAGAACCATTATTTAGTTCATGAATCTGTAGGTTGGCAATTTGTTTGGACTCAGAAATTAATGTCTCCCTTAAAGACTGAAAGGATTCAGGGGTGGTGGCTCCCGTTATATCCCTCGTTTAATCCACTGATATTAGTGTCTGCAGAAACTCGTGGTAGCCTCAAATGCAGCTCTCACGCTGGAGGTAGTATCTTTACTGGGATAGATCAACACAGCCTCTGGCACTTGTCTTTAATTCTGTCACTGTGTTCTTTTCAATCCTCATTAGTAAGGAGAACCGAAAGCAGTTCACGTGTGTACGGAAAGAGGAGCAGCACTCTTTCACGATTGTGCTCCAAGGCTGCGATGACTCCCCTGCTCTTTGTCACCATATAGTCTGCAAAAACCTTGGTCACCTTCACTTGCTGCGGAACATCACTCTGCTTCACTATATCAATGACGTCATGCTAATGGGACCTGGTAAACAGGACTGTGGTATTACTCTGGATGTGCCAGAGGATGAAAGATAAACTCTACAAACATTCCAGAGCCTGCTATACAGATGAAGGTGTTAGGGGTTTTAGGTCTGGGGCACGCTGGGACTTCTCTTCTGAGGTAAAGAACAGGTTATCGTACTTTATACTCCTTATCGCTAAGCATCACATACATGTTTGGTGGGTCCTTTGGATTTTGGAGACAGTATATGCCACTTTGAGAATACTATCCCAATTAATTTGTCAGGTAG
>NW_011894836.1:0-2529 GCF_000151845.1 Pteropus vampyrus | reverse complement strand
AGACTGGCAGAGCCAGATCATAAAATGCATGATGTGTGCTGCCAAGGGCTCAGGCCTCCAGCTTGCGTGCCTGTGTAGATGGCGGTGCCATTTTCTGAGATAGGAGTCTTTGAACTTAGTATGGTAATGTTGGCTTTGGGGGTCTCAAGCTGTTCTTATTCTACGTGATTTTCCTGGACAGTCTCATCTACTCTCTTGACTTCAGTTACCATCTTATGACTCCTAAATCTACATGCTCCATTCAGATCTCTCTTCCATATTCCCAACCTGCATCTACGGTGCAGCTTTTGCTACATGACAACCATGCCCAAAATCTAGTCGTTTAAAACTAGAACCATTATTTAGTTCATGAATCCGTAGGTTGGCAATTTGTTTGGACTCAGAAATTAATGTCTCCCTTAAAGACTGAAAGGATTCAGGGGTGGTGGCTCCCGTTATATCCCTCGTTTAATCCACTGATATTAGGGTCTGCAGAAACTCGTGGTAGCCTCAAATGCAGCTCTCACGCTAGAGGTAGTATCTTTACTGGGATAGATCAACACAGCCTCTGGCACTTGTCTTTAATTCTGTCACTGTGTTCTTTTCAATCCTCATTA
The DNA here is from genome assembly GCF_000151845.1 of Pteropus vampyrus. Taxonomy (NCBI): domain Eukaryota; kingdom Metazoa; phylum Chordata; class Mammalia; order Chiroptera; family Pteropodidae; genus Pteropus; species Pteropus vampyrus. The sequence continues at coordinate 1,933 of NW_011894836.1, read as the reverse complement.
GTAAGGAGAACCGAAAGCAGTTCACGTGTGTACGGAAAGAGGAGCAGCACTCTTTCACGATTGTGCTCCAAGGCTGCGATGACTCCCCTGCTCTTTGTCACCATATAGTCTGCAAAAACCTTGGTCACCTTCACTTGCTGCGGAACATCACTCTGCCTCACTATATCAATGACGTCATGCTAATGGGACCTGGTAAACAGGACTGTGGTATTACTCTGGATGTGCCAGAGGATGAAAGATAAACTCTACAAACATTCCAGAGCCTGCTATACAGATGAAGGTGTTAGGGGTTTTAGGTCTGGGGCACGCTGGGACTTCTCTTCTGAGGTAAAGAACAGGTTATCGTACTTTATACTCCTTATCGCTAAGCATCACATACATGTTTGGTGGGTCCTTTGGATTTTGGAGACAGTATATGCCACTTTGAGAATACTATCCCAATTAATTTGTCAGGTAGCCAAAAGTCTGACAATTTCAGGTGAGGCTCAGAGGAAGAGAAGACTTTGCATTAGGACCGGGTTGCAGTACAAGCTGCTCTGCCTCTTGGCTATAGAGTTAGAGGCATCCCATGAAGGTGGGGATGCTGGACAGAGTCTCTGGCAAGCCCCAATAGAAAATCCATGGCACAGACCCTCTAGCTAGGCCATGTCTTCTGCATCAGAGTACTCTATATTTGAAAAGCAGCTCCTGATGGACTACTGAGCCCTAGTAGAGTCTGACCAGCATGGATTCCAAGTGATTGTGAGACAGGAGCTGCCTGTCATGAGTTGGGTGTTATTAGATCCATCAAGTCATAATAAGGTCAGGCAGGCACGCTAGCAATGCATTTCCACTGTGTGATGGAAATGGTACATTCAGGCTTCAAGAGGTCTAGAAGACATAAATTAGTTATACCAGCAGATGGCTCAGAGCCCTGTGTCATGTTATCTGTTGCACTGATGCTTCTGTAGCTCACACTTATGGCTTCATAGCGGCTTTTCTATGGCCAGATGATGGAGGGAGAAAACATCCAGGCCTGGTTCATTGGGGGAGAGGATCACCTCCAGGTTGGTGTGAGCCGAAAATGGACTTAACGCATGGCAGCCCCAGGCAGAGGTAGCCCTAAAAGGCAGTACAGAAGGAAAATCCTCCTAGTGGGCAGAGATTCAAGTAGTACTTTTGATTGTTAGCATTTATGGAGAAAGAAGTGGCCTAAGGTAGAGATACACATTTCTGAGCTGCAGTGAATCAATGGCTGATTGGTCAAGGCCTTGAAAGAAGCACCATTAGAAGACAAGGGAAGAGGCAAGTGGATGGACCTGCAAGGGGTAGGCACCAAGTGTGAAGATGTTTGTGTCTGACATCAATGTTCACACAGAAACATCCACCTCGGAGGAAGCATTCAACAGCCAGGTGGACAGGAAGGATACTCTGGTGGATGCCAGCTAGCTTCTGTCCTTAGCCATTTCAGTGCTGGGGCTCTAGACTCATGAATGGAGTAGTCACAGTGGCAGGGGTGGAGACTGTGCACTGGCCCAGCAGCATGGGCTCCTACTCACCAAGGCTGATCTATCTACTTTCTGTGCTGATTACCTAACTTGCCAACCGCAGAGTACGCAGTGTGGCTCCATCCCTCAAGAAGATCGAACAAATTGATTAGGTCAGATCCCTTCCAACCTGGAGGAGGAAGTCATTCTTTCACAGGATCCACTGATCCTCCTATAGACCGTGTCACCTAGAAGTACCTGGCCTGAAAGGCTTAGCGAGGGTGCTAGCCTGGGAATGACACTTGTGGGGTCAAGTGCTGCCCTGGAGGGTGTACAATTTGTGTTGAACCAATGGCTGTTTTGCAGTGCTCTGTCTCCATCAGTGGGAATACAGAGGTTCAGGAACCAAAGGGTAGAGGGAAGTGAGGCCTGTCTTACCATCATTTCCAGTGACTCACTTGTAGAAG
>NW_011894835.1:5827-6128 GCF_000151845.1 Pteropus vampyrus | reverse complement strand
GGGAGAGAAGGGTCGGGTCCTGTAAAAAGATCTGAAATGAATACGGCAAATGTCAGCGTCTATTAAATTTCGGTGGTGGATCAATGGGTGTCACATTATTTCCAGTCCTTTTAAGTCTGTCTGAAATATTTTACAATAAAAATAAAACAGGCTGGCATTAGAGAAATCGGAGATGTTCGAGTTATGCTGACAGGGAAGGGAAGGACGGGGATGAGTCTCAGAAGATTTGGGATTTGGTATGGCTACATTTTGAAACCTTATAGGAAAAAAAAGAATGTCATCTTTTGTCGTTCTAAAGCTA
>NW_011894835.1:0-1632 GCF_000151845.1 Pteropus vampyrus | reverse complement strand
GGAGGGGCGGCCAGAGACGTCGGGCCCAGAGGGAAGAGGTCTGGCAGTTTCTGGTGGAGGTCACCTGTCCTATCCTGAGCGAATTCTCACCTCGACCCTACTCTACCAAAAATGGGGCTGCTCGTGTCCTGGTGCTGGCTGAATAGGAAACTGAGGATGGTCCCGCCCAGTTTCTAAGGGCAGTGCATTCGGTGTCCATGTCTGAGGAAGGTCAGATCGCAGGCAGAAAACGGCCACCTCCCAGAACAAGGAGAGGGGAGGTAATGGAATACTACACTACGATGAAAAAGGACGAATCAAGGCCACGTGGACAGATGGTGCACACATGATGTTGACCGAAAGAAATCAGACACAAAATAGACACCGCATGATTCCATTTATGTGAACTTCAAAAACGGACAAGAGTAATCTACGATAATCAAGGTTAGAATAGTGGTTATCTCTTGGTGGGGGATTGACTGAGAAAGGGCACAGGGGGGCCTCTGGGTGCTGGCGTGGGCTGTCTCTTGATCTGGGTGGGATTATATGGCGTCTACATCAGGAAAGGACCCTGCGTTGGACTCCTGGCTGAATGTGCTTGTCTACTCTACCTCGTGTAAGTCACACCTCAATGGAAAGTTTGTTTGTTTGTTTGTTTTTTAAAGGATCCTGAAAAGAATGAAAGCAAATCAGATCATCTCCTTTCATGATTAAAATCTTACACCGACTGCCCATGGCTTGGAAGATGGAATCCAAATTCCTCACCACCGCCTGCAAGGCCCTCCCTGATCTGGCCCCTCCAAGCTCCCACCTCGATGCCAGCTCCCTAAAGAGGCTGTCCCTGACCACTATTTAGAATAGCCACACCCCCAGTAACGTGAGGACAGCGCTGCCCGGCTTCATTGTCATCCTAGGGGTTATCGGCACCTGAGGCAACCTTGTTTATTTGTTTACTGGTGTGTCATGGGCCTGCCTCCCCCGGGAGGCAAGCCCTTCCAAGTGCGTAGGGATCTCTCCTGTTCACCCCGGGGTGCCCACTGCCTGCAGGCAGGTGGTGCAGTAGTCTATGGGTGTTTGACTAACCAGCATCCAATCTCCCTCCCCGTTTAACTTGAGGTTTCACTTCTTCCCAATTCCCAGTCCGTAGGGTCTGGGGGTGTTTCTGGAGAAGACTTTGACTCTTTTTGGCTGTACTTGAACCTGATTGGATATGGGGCTGGGATTGCAGCTGCTTCCAGCATTGGTGCAGTGTAGAGGAGGAGAGAGACACAGTCTTGGAAATATCACAGCCTGGATCAAACTGTATCTGAAGCCAGCATTACAGCTGGACTTCCCAGTTATGTGAATCGTTAGATGCCCGTTTTCTTAAGCTAGTTTGTCTGGGTTTTCTTGCCACACGAGTATTCTGTCTTTAGTCCTAGTCCTGGCTGCAGAGGAAACTGAGGACAATGCCACTGAGGACAGTCTCTCGGGGGGCATTATACCCTGTGCCAACATCTGACAAAGATCAGATCACAGACAGAAAACAACACACCTTCCCACCAGGGGGAGAGTAGCTGCCTAGGTGCTCAGAATAGCCACTAAGCAGATGGATGGATGGATGGATGGGCAGGTGGATGGAAGGAAGGAAGGAAGGAAGGAAGGAAGGAAGGA
>NW_011894834.1:2342-4891 GCF_000151845.1 Pteropus vampyrus | reverse complement strand
TATCCCCTCACCTCCCGGCCCAGCCCTCGCCAGTGCTCTGCTAACGTCGAAGTCCTCCGTGCCCAGGCAGGGAAGGATATTTCCATTTGGTGAGGTCCTAACAGTGATGAAGAATCGTCGACGGAGGGCCAGCAGGGGCCGAGTGCTTCGTCACTTGCGATCCTGTCGATCTGACCTGACCCCTGTGAGATACCCAGCATTTCCCCCATCTCGCAGGCGACATGGGGCAGGCTTACGAGGTTACACAGGTTGCAGGAGGCAGTCCTTCCAGGCTGCCCTGCTGCCTGCCCCAGGACCATGGCTTCTCACTGCAGTGCCTGTCATCGGCTAATGATTCCCCAAGGGCCACCTGGACACCGGGCCGAGGCCGTGACGCTGGGAGTCATGGGACACTCCCCCTGGCATCTCTGGCACGCTGGCTTCCAGTCCCAGCCCTCTCCCCCAGCGTCAGAGAGGCCGGCTGGCCTCTGACGGGAGGTCCGACCCTGGCCATTTGGGAACCTAAAAGGCAGAGTCCGGAGAGGGAAACCTTAGCCCGGATGGGGTCAGCTCACGCCCGCTACGCGGGGAGGAAGCTGAGGCCCAGGACGAGGAAGGAACCAAACAAACTGCTGTGCTGCGCGGTGGTTTCCAGGGTCAGTGTGAAAACTGAAGCACACGGGCGTCTCGGCCAAGCAGCAAGTTTTCTCTCTTCACCGTCTTCTCTCACTCCCTCTGACCCACTGGAGGGGGCCTCACACTTTGGGGATCACAGTGGTCTGGGGTGCTTGCCAGTATGCAGATTCTCAAGCTTCACCTCTCAATTCTGACTCCGTAGGTCTAGCAGGGGGGCGTGGGAATCTGTATTTCTATCAGGTGCCCTGGGGGAGTTTTGATACAGAGGTCCCACGGACCAGACTTTGAGAATGTCAGCCGTTTGCCTTTCTGAGATTAGGTTGATTTTAGAGTAAGAAACGAGGGAGGCCATGCGCTGTGGTTCACCCCCTGCGTCCTGACATCATCCTCAGCAGCATCCTTTTCCCTCCCCGAGGTGTGCCGAAGTAGACAGTAGGTGTACGGACATCCTAGTTAAATCCCACTGTGGCCTGCTCTAATCCAGTCTCTGCCCCCACCCCTTTCCTAGGCAAGCAAGCGCTCAGAATCTGTTAGGAAGAGGCACGTGCATCTCTCTTGTGCGCTCACAAGATGTGCAGTGGTGAGGAAGAGCCCTGAGTGTGGCTTTGTTTTTGCTCAGATGCCCACTCTGCGCCCCAGGCCACCACCAGCATTCCCTCGCCTTTCATTCAACCAACATTCCTTCTTCCTCAAAGGAGCCTGGGCTGGATGCTGAGGGGGCAGAGGAGACCACACCCTGACCCAGGATGCATCCAAATTCTTTAGACTTGGCACCAGCACCCCCGCCGGTAGCATCAGCCTCACTGGGAACTTGTTAGCGATGCACATTCTCAGCCCGCCCCAGACCTGCAGAATCAGAAACTGGGGGCGGGCCCTTTAGTCTGTGTCTTAACGAGCTTCTTCCCCAAGGTGATACAGTAGAGCTACAGCTTGAAACCAGTCACTGAGAAAGACTGTTCTAGGAAGCAACCTCTAGTTAGTTTTTTTCCCCAAATCTTTTTCGTCTTCTCCCTCCCTCCTCCCCTCTTCCTGTATCTTGGTCTGTTCTCTTACCAGCTGCTAAGACCCTTTCATGCCCAGGGACTGCTGGGTGTGTTGTGAGCTGATCATGTGCCTTTCACAAGAGTCTTTGGGGATCCTGGCCTGACCCCAGGGGTGGCCATAATAGGGATGTTATAGAAGAAGCGAACAGAGCAGTGGCCAGCAGCACCCCTGCCCCCACCCTCTCATCCAGCATCCCAGGTGGTGGCCGTCTGCTCACCCCGTGCCAAAATCTCAGAAGAGCAGAGGACCAGATGGCTCCATTTCCCTGGGGTCTCCAAGCCCTCTCTTGGGGACTGGGCCTCTGCTGCTTGCCCTGGCGTCCATCAGCCCGGAAGAAGTGAGCACAGCCCACAGCTGTGCTCAACAGACAGCACTTGTCTACCCCCTATCTTCCCGGTGTGTACAGAAGGCAGGGGAGGTGGAGGTCAGAGCACCAGACCTGGCCGTGCTGCTTAATCCCTTTCCTTGGGCAGGTCACTCACCTCCGAACCTCAGTTTCCCTGTTTGCATGAATCGAGGTCCATGGTGCCAGCCCCACCTAGCTCACAGATTTGTGGATGCTTTATGTGAGCCCATGGGTTGGAAAGTGCTTTGCACACATCTTACGGATGTGGTTGGTACCATCGGTGATCTTGTTCCCTCTGGGATGCTGCTGAGGGCAGACCTGTGCCTCGGGTGTCCAACTCGTCTTGGTTTGTCCACAGCTTTCCTGGTTTTAGCACTGAAAGTCTGACATCCTGCGAAACCCCTCAGTCCTGGGCAAACCAGGACAGTTGGTCACCCTGTCAGTATCCCCTAGTGCATTCCACTGTGTCAGCCATACTCAGCTGTTCTGGCCTTATGAAAGGCACTCCACTCCCAACCTCCCAGCAGCTAAGGTGTCACCTACC
>NW_011894834.1:0-1006 GCF_000151845.1 Pteropus vampyrus | reverse complement strand
TCGCCTCTGGCCGCCAGGTCTGACGATGTAAGATAGCGAAGTCATTGGATTTTCACACCTGCCCTTGTCCTTCGCGTCACCTGGTCACTGCATCTTGGTATGACAAGTGGACGGTTTGCGTTTCGGTCTCCGGCATCGTCGAGCGTGGTAGAGCGCCTCAAATCCTTTGTTCATTTACTCCGCATAACTGTCATACGCTTGCCTGGGCCAGAATCCTTCCGAAGTGTCAGAGGTACTGTCAAAACACAGCCCTCCCTCCCCTCATAGTGCTTAAAGTCAAGGATATTTTCAGAGAGTGAGACCCCGGAAGCTCTTTTTGTGTTTCCCTTGTCATTGAGAATTTCCCAGAATGCCCTTCTGCTGCTCCGCCCCGGCTAGCAGGGCGGATGGAGCCGGGACGACTTCCTCTGTGGTGCTGGCTTCTCCAGTTTCCGGGACCGAGCTCAGAACCCTAGCACCTTAGCACCGACGGTTGTGCTTGACCACGCACACTTCCCCGCACCTTGGGTTAAAGGAGCGTTTTCGTGGTTGCTGCTTTGTCCTCAGGCCAGTGCCAAAACTCCAGTTAGCTGGGCACTGCAGCAAATTAAAATTCTAATTAGCTGGGCACTGTAGCTAATTAGAATTCTAGTTACCTGGACACTGTCGCTAGCTGGGACTGGGTTTGAGAGGCTTTGACAGTGCGTTTGAGCAGCCACAGGAGTGTTTGAAATGACCAGCTGCTACTCCTCCCTCTCTTTATGCTGGGCTCTTGGGGTAACACCAGGAACTTCACCTGTGTGACCACCTCTCCAAGGTGACTGGGCCTCCGTCTGCAGCCAGCCCTGATGACCCCTGGGGCAGAGCCCTGCCCTCTCGCTGTCCCCAAGCCAGCTCGCCTTCCTGCTTCCTGGGCTGACTTGTGGGTCCCATCCACTGGCAATGAGCTTGCTTTCTGGGGTGCTGATCCGCCTCCTATTCGCTGGGTCCGTTTCAGAGACTTGCTGTTTGCCAGGTGGACGAACCA
>NW_011894833.1:0-1772 GCF_000151845.1 Pteropus vampyrus | reverse complement strand
GAGTTGGTCCCGAGCTCACGTGGTGACCCTCACACGACAGGGTGCCTCGCCATCTCCCCTTAGTGGCGAGGGCCTCCCGCCCTGAGCCCCCTGCCTGAACCCTGCACCCCAGGCTCCCTCTGTGCCCATCGTCTGCCCCCCACCCCCGCCCCGCCAGGCCTGCACGAAGACCCAGCTGGAGTTCATGGCCGAGCAGTGCGCGGAGACCGACAGGAAGCCTCTGCACCTGTCCCCAGGCAACACCTCCTTCTACCGCTGGGGCGCCGCCGTGCCGCACAGTCGAGGTGGGCCCGGGCGCGGGGGCGGGGAGGGGTGGGTGGCGGCGCTGGGGCCGGCGTCGCCGAGATGCAGCGAGAGCAGGGCGGGGACCGGGCTCGGCATCAGACGGGCCGTGCGTGGCGTCCTGGCCCCGCCCCTTGCCAGCGGGTCGTCTCTGAGCCTTGGGTCCCCATCTGCAGAGTGGAGATAAGAGCGTATGGGTCGCCCCGCTCCGAGTCGCCTGAGGGAGCCACTGGGACGCTGCAGGGGAGCGCGGAGGGCTCCCTGGCTCGTAATCCGGTGGCGTCTCCCATCTCGATTACGATTACTGCCTCGGGCAGGGACGCTGGGAAATGGGAACCCTAGCCCGGAGTACGGAGGATGAAGCTAGGTGGCGCCAGCAGGGCCGAGGGCCCCTGTGGACCATGCTTGGCGGGGGCGTGGCCCTTCCTGCTTCCTGCTACCCTCACGTTAGGGTTTCTTGTTCCTCTGCCTTCCCAGGGGACCCTCTGTGCAGACACATGTGCTGGGCCATTGGCGAAAGCTTCATTGTAAGGCGTGGGGACAGCTTCGTAGACGGGACCCGGTGTGTGCCGAGTGGCCCTCAGGAGGATGGGGCCCTGAGCCTGTGCGTGGCGGGCAGCTGCAGGGTAGGCGAGTGTGGGCCGTGGGGTGCCCTCCTACCCACTGTGGCCCCAAGCCCTGTCCCATCGAGGCTAAGGGGCGAAGGGGCCTCCTGGGGGCTCAGGTCTGCGGGCGCTGCCAGCAGAGTCTGCACACGTTGATGCCGGGACACAGAGCCGACCTCGGGGTCAGTGGGGGGTGGGGGGTGGGAGACAGGGCGGGGGTGGAGCAGGTCGTGTAAGCTGGCTTCCCTTGCAGACGTCAGGTGTGCAGAAATGAGCCGTTTGTGATGAGAATCTGGGAGCCCGTGGGTGTCAGTGGGCCAGCACCCTCTCGTGGCGCGCGCCCGGGCCTCACCTGCACGCCCCTCTGTGCAGACGTTCGGCTGTGACGGCAAGATGGACTCGCAGCTGGTGCCGGACGCGTGCCAGGTGTGCGGAGGGGACAACAGCACGTGCAGCCCGCAGAACGGCTCTTTCTCGGGCGGAAGAGCCAGAGGTAGGCGCCCGGCTCCCCAGCCTCCGTGGAGCCCCTGCAGCCCCTGCAGCCTAGGGCGCCCGCACGCTCGCTCAGCCCTGGCGCTTCCCGGCGGGCCTCAGCTCCACCCCGCACTTTGCCGGCCGCCCCACGCAAAGAGGCCGCGCGCCGCGGGACTGTGGTGCGTGGGTCACGGTTGCTTGCTGCAGCTGCGATGCGGACAGAATCCCGGCAAGGGGCCATCTTCGGCCGCTGGCCCCTCCCCCTCTGCTCGCGGGGTCCCATCGGGGACGTTATGCCTGGAAACTCCTTGACCTTGATCTGCTTATGAAAGCGGGCAGCTTATTTGCAAAGTCCATGCTCAGAGAGTCAGTGGAGGAGTTGAGTCCCGCCTCCCGCTTGGGTCTGTCCCC
>NW_011894832.1:4042-4691 GCF_000151845.1 Pteropus vampyrus | reverse complement strand
AGGCCTCATGTGCAATTTTAATGAACACAGGAAACCAAGAAATTAAAGAAATATAGACATATTACACTTTAGAAAAACTAAACTGTCAAAAGATATCATACAGAGTCAAAAGACCAACTTAGAGGAGGAAAAAATAATTGTAAATCAAATAATAAAGAGTTAATATATCATGCACATTACGATAGGTAGATGGATGTTACAAATAAACAAAGAAAAGAAAAAATATTGAGTTATAGGTCTGAGATAGTTGTAGGCAGTTCATGGAAGAGCAAATCCAAATTGCTAACAATTGTTTGAGAAATGCTCAATTTCACTACTGGTCAGGGTGGGAAATATAAAGGAACAATAATATGTCACTTTATCGATTTACCTCGAACTAGCAAAAATTAGAAAAAAGAACACTTGCTATACACTTAGATAAAAAGAGATAATATGATTTGAATAAAAGAAACTGGGAGCTCACACACAGTGTTGAAAACATGAAGTGTTGCAGTCTCTTTCAGAAACCAATGTGGCAAAATCTGTTAAGTTAAAAACACTCTTCAATCCAAAATTCCCACTTTGGTCATCCAGAATAGAGATTTAAAAAAATATAAGAGTATTTCATGAAGCATTGTTTAGATATATTTTATGCAGGATTGTTTTAAGC
>NW_011894832.1:0-1157 GCF_000151845.1 Pteropus vampyrus | reverse complement strand
TAAATTGTTAATATTCAAGTTCAGGTCCTTACAACTGTACTATTGGCCTATCCCCAACCCCTGTGAATATGGTTTATCAACTTCTCTCTCCACCCAACCCAGCCTGCATGCTGCTGCTAGAAATATCTTCCTGAAATAATTCTTGAGTCACATTTCCTACTCAAAAATTCTAGTGGTTTCTCAATACCTTCCAGAAAAAAAGTCCAAACTCTTGGCCTTCAAGGCCCTTCTTCAGTTTTGACTTTACATTCTACTTTTTCTATGACTCTGTTCTAACCTCTTTTTGTGATTTGATCTTCCTTTTTCTGAATTCATTCAGTTGCCTTGTCTTTACCTCCCAAATTGCTCATCTTACATACTGTTTGGTGTTAAAGCTATTTGTTTATATAATCTCAACTGACCAGCATGAAAAGCACCAGGACCACATCTATTCTGCCAGTACTCTCTCCAAGAAAACTCTCTGTAATGATGTAAAAGTTCTTTATCCATACTGTGTAATACAGTAGCAACTAGCTACGTGTAGCTATTGAACACATCAAATGCAGCCAGTGCAACTGAGAAACTGAACTTTTATTTATTTCGATTCATTAAAATTTACATTTAAGTAGTCACAGATGACTAGTAGATACATATTGAACAGCATGACTAGACTCTGCAGAATATAGCACAATATCTTCTACTTTGCAGCTATGCAACAGCTATTTGTTGAACGAATCAATGAGATTCTCTTGTCACAGCATACATAACCCCCCAAACTGCCTTCTAGCTCATCCCTAGTTTCTAATCTCTTGCTACACCCTCTGGCTTCTTTACCCCCCAAAACCTTTTTTGGTGACCAGCAGTAGATGGAATTTAAATGTTCATTAGTAAACAGTCTGCTTCCATCACTCTAAGACTCAGAGGTGAGTGGTGAGCATGGCAGGAATGGAGCATTTGAGAGTAAACTACTTCAGTCCACAGAGTTATCTCCACTCTCAAGGGCAAATGTGCCAAAATCAGTATGTCTTAAAGTCTACATTCAGACTTTCTAGAAATTGTCCAGCCACTTTAGGTCATTTTCACCATGCTATGTAAATTTAGTAAAAGTCTATATTTCAGATTTCATAGCTAAAACATGGTTAAATCTTGGTTTAAATGTGTATATATATATATGCATA
>NW_011894831.1:0-5523 GCF_000151845.1 Pteropus vampyrus | reverse complement strand
GTTGACATGTATTCTCTTTCCTTACATAGTGTTTATCTTCTAAGTTTCATGAGGACAATTTTCTAAATAAGTTTTATTCATAATCTTAGTTCCAGAGATTCTGTTGAATGCAGTCTGATATATTGTTGCAACACCTCTAATGGATTATAAACAATTCATTATGTAGCATATACCTAAAGGGACCTTATAATTGATCATGCAAATTGGGACCTTTTGAAAATAAAAAAGAGATGTTATCAATAATTATCTGGGCAACAGGTGTGAACTAGCGCTGTCTTGGGCAAACTGGGATGCACGATTGCTCTACCCAGAGCTCTCCTGGAAGGAATAAGCCTTGCCAAGACTGTTTTATTAGAAATGCTGCTTACCTGGCCCACCCACTCCAAACTGAGTGATTTACAGGCATGATCTCAGCTCAGTTCTCTTTTTCATGATGAGAACTGTAAGGCCTAATTACAAACAACAACAGTGATACTACATGGCCAGTATGAGATATTACTTTCCAGTGCTTCTCCGTTGAAACCTTGGTGAAAATCCATAACTAAATATCACTAACAGAATGGCCTCTTTTTGTGTCTGGCCTGATTTTTCTAATTTTCCTGACTTTCATCTTTCAGAGTCAGTCATAACTAAATCAACAAGTCTCAGCCCTGTCAAACATAGGATTTTTTTTTTTTTAAATGACAAGGGTAAGAAGTCCCTATAGCAGTAGTATGTTTGCTGCCCCTCACTTATTACTGGGCCCCCATGCCAGTCCTGCATTTCTCCTTCTTGCCTCTCGGGTCAGCTGACTCACCCCTCTGTCTGTATACTCTGTTTTCAGCAGTGGAACTTGTTGGGAATCTAAGGGTTTAATAAAAACTCATCCTTCTGAGGTTTCTGGACCAATGGAGAAATAAAGACATAGAAGTCAGATGAAGATCAGAATCTCTTCTTTAATACTGGCACATTTTCATTATGGTGTTATGACCAGGGTCTTCTCACCATTTTTCCTCTGTAGTGAACTTACCTCCTTCGTGAGTGATAAAGCAGCTGAGCCTGCCCCTGTGGCTTTAAACAAGGAGGACAGAAGAACATCTGTGATTTCAGGATGGTAGTTCAGGGTAGAAGGGCGAGGGACAAAGAAGTGGGGAGGAAGAATTATAGATAACTAAAAGTAAGAAAAAGGCATGGAAAGAGAGGGAAGAGAGAAGAAAGAGAGGCAGATAGATGGTGAGGGAGAGGGTGAGATCAAGCAATCAAAATGCAGAAGGAGAAAGAGAGAGAAAAGGGAGGGACCTTCCCTGCCCCCAACACAGGTCATGACATTCCCTGTGAAACTTCATTAAGTACATCCTGAGGCTGCGACTGCCAGAATGTCACTATTCAGCTGCTTCACATGCAGTGTCGTAGGGCTATAATGAGAACCCTGGAAAACCACAATACCTTTCCAACATTGGCACTGGTGGAATGTAAAGCCACACCTTTGTCACCTGTAAATTGCAGAACATCCACTCTCAGTCTGTAGGAGAAGGGTACAACACTTTTTATTTTAGATAAAGAAAACTTTGTTATTGCTGTTATTTTAGAAAAGGGAAAATTGTGTAAGCATGATGGATAACCATTTATTGAAATATTTGCAAATATTTTATCCTTGAATAAAACCAGAGAATGGTAGGGAATCAAAGATATTTCAAAGAAGCAAAATGAATTTCTTTCTCCCTATACTTCTTTCATTCCTATTGTCTATAAGATCTGAGAAAGAACTCTCAGTGATGACATACATAATTTAAAAGTGCTTTCTTTGGAGAGGGTGGGGCTTTTCTTTTCCTCCTCCTAGGGCAGGGCAGGGCAGGGCAGGGCAGGGCAGCTATTTTAGTCCAAGTGGAAGCACAAGGTCATGTTGGGGCTGGAGGCTTAGCCCTGGTGATTTCTTTAGAAGAGTCACAGCGTCACTTGACATATACTTCCAAAGGGCTAGGAAAAAATAAATTTGGTGTTAAGTGCTTATTCTTCAGATTCAAATAACACAGAAGATTGTAGTGACAAACCTACTGAGCCAGGACTGAAAGCCCAGAATAACCAGGTCCCAGCAGGGAGAAGAAATATGAAATCGAACAGTGAGATAGGACAGGAGAAATTTCAGGTAAGACTGACACAATTTGGTAAAACTCATATTCCATTAAAGCGTAGAAAAGATGACCTCGGCTGAGCTATTTAGGATGATAAAAAAACAAAAATTGTATTTTCAAAGTTTCCATTTGGTGTAGAATTCTTATTGACACAAAGATTCTTCTTGTAAATTACTTTTACCCCTAACAAATAAGGAATTGGTTTTCCCAAAAGACTGTCTATCTACCCACGTGGGAGACATATTCACCAGAACGGAGTGATCTCTGAGATTAAATAGCATGCTTTGGGTTTGGATTTAATTTTCGCTTCCTTTGGTCTGCTGTGGCATTCACTTATTTCCTTTTTTCAAAGGTTCTAGAATCTGTTTCAGCTGAGATTAAAAACCCAGTGCATCAATTTTAAAAGCACCCAAGTCTTCATGGTCAGGTTTATCTCTCTGGCTGAATTTCATGTGTGTGTTATTTTATTTGTGTTTTGTTTAAAGTACGCTTCCAGGGCTGTGGCACCATATATATTTGTGTCAGTCTTACCTGAAATTTCTTCATTGGGCCCATATATTTGTGCATATTATTCATTGGGCCCGGCTGCAGGGGGTGAGAGTGGAAAGGCAGCCATCCTCTGCTTGCCAAGCCATGCCATGTGATGTCTGTGTCAACCCAGAGAAAAGAGCACTTTTTTCTACTTCCCACCAAGGTGCCATATGGGCTGTCAAGTGGCCTCGATTGCTCCTAAATTTCCTGTTTTGCTGAAGAGTGTCAGAAATGCTAGATCTAGAGTCTGAAGTGCCAGATCTCGATATCTCAATTACTTACGTCTATTACTCAGTTTGCTTTATTTGAGAAATCAAAGTTCTAATTTTAGGGAAGTGTTAGAACCTGAGCATGTTTGTTACAAAAGAATGCTTGCTATAAAACTTCACTGTGCAGGGAAACTCAGTAATTTGGGGCTTAACTGAAATCCATTTGTCCGTCTGTTCATTCATCCATCCATCCATCTGATCTGTCTCTATCCAAGAGGGCTTGCACTGGTCAGGCAGGTGTTGTAAGTGAACGATACAGGAGGGATTACAGAACAATGGGGTGTGGTGGAGGTTGGCAAATAGAACATTTCTCCATCTGTAGGGAGTGGCTGCTACTCATCCTCAGGGGATCGCTGTCTTGCAGGAAAGCAAATGCGCAGCTCCAGGGGCCTCAGCTCAGGTCTTTTGACTTTTTCACAGTTAAAGATGTGAAGCCTCCTGATTTTAAAATATTGACAGCTAATTTAAACATTTAAAAAACGCTATACTAACATTGTGAGCCTTGTCTTCTCGTTGCTGCGTGTCACAGTGAGGGAAATGCGTTGGTTACATGAGGTGTTCCGTTGTTAGTTTGTAACCTCTGCCTCCATGGAATATATGCCTGAAGAGAGGTCTCCTGTATTATCGTATGGTTGAATGGGAAGCTTCTCTACTTTTAATGAATTTGAAAGTAAAAGTATTCCTCTACCTTTTGGACAATAAGCTGGTTACATTACTTGGATTATACAGAATAAAACATTGTTGTTGGGTGTTTTAAAAAATAATTATTACCCCAAATGCTTCCTGATTATCTGAAGCAATTCTATCAAGACTTTTCAATAGGGTCCTCCATGGGCTTACAAAAAAGTGCAGTGTTGGCAGTGAAAAGAGAAGAATGGGAAGGAAACAATTCTGCTTGTCGGGAATAGAGCCAATCTGTGTATATTGGTTTTGAGAGTAGGGATTTTAAAGCAAGCCACTTTAATCTACATTTCTAAGAAGAAAGAGGAAAATTCTTCACAGAAATGTCACCTGTTTTAACACCTGAACACCAATTGTATTCTGTCAAGTTGAAAGCAAATTTGGGAACATTTTAATCAAGCTGGCATCTCACAGAACTGGCACATGCATGGTTCATCAACTATCTTTTTGCTTGAGGAAAAAAATACATTTCACTGATTTTAAGGCAGAAAATCTTTTAAGATTTTTTGAAAGACTATTAGGATCAGAATGAATTGTTACAAATTCAATAATATTTTATAACATATTTGATGTTTTATATTTTAACACAAATAATTTAATATTTTATAATAAGCTGATTATTTTTCCAGTACCTTCTAAGGAAATTCTGTACAGGCCTGTGTAATGCTAGACCCTGATGATAAAGCACGCTATGTCCCTAGCTTCAGTTTTTCCCCTCCTGTTCATCCTTCACACACCAGCTGATAATTATCTTCTGATAGATCCTGGCTTGAGTAACATATCATTATTGCAGAGTAAGAATTCAGGAAGTAGCCTAACAGGACATCCCAATCTGAGTGACCTTTCTGAGAAGGCTGGTGCATATTCCTCCTGGGTCTGTTGTGTACTGGCAAGTGTGAGCCTTGGAACCCTAATAAGAAGGAATTCAGGTATTTTCTGTCCCGCCTTGGGAAAGATTCCTGTCCTTTCCCTGTGGAACTGGCAGAACTATCATTGTGTTATGAAAGAACTTTGAATCAATTTTGTTAGATTTTGGTAGTGATATTTGCATATCTACAACTTAATGGCACTTTTCTACTTAATATTCTTCACTAGCATCTCATCGGATTTGGAATAGAATCCAAGATGTTTACTTTGAACTACGTGGCTCATCTTGCACTGGCCTCTGCCTTCCTCTTCCACCTCATTTTCAACTACTCAGGCTTTCTTTCTCTTCTTTAAATGGGCTAAGCTCTGTCTTGCTTCAGGCTCTCTGTTGAACCTGCTGGTCC
This sequence comes from Pteropus vampyrus, assembly GCF_000151845.1. Lineage (NCBI taxonomy): Eukaryota > Metazoa > Chordata > Mammalia > Chiroptera > Pteropodidae > Pteropus > Pteropus vampyrus. The sequence goes on along the minus strand of NW_011894831.1, from coordinate 660 downwards.
CTCTTTCTAGAGGATTCTATCCTCAGATCTTGGATTCTTTTCATCTGGGCTTCCACTCAAATATGACCTTCTTAGAAGGTTTCCTTTGGTGACTACACCTACTAGCACTCTATCCCATTACTCTGTTTCATTTTCTTCATAGCATTTATTTGAACTAGTATTATTTATTATTTGCCTCTCCATTAAAATATAAGCCTCATGAGAGTAGGGTCTTCTTTGTACTGTAGTGCCATATTTTTAGAATCGAAGATAATTAAATTATAATTTTTTCCCCATTTAGTGGCTTTTCCTACAATCTGCCATACTTTTGATTGGAATGTAATTTCATTATTTGTCAGGGTTTGAGGAGAACAGAGTTAGAAGGTGATGAGAAAATAGAAATATATGGAAATGGTGAATTTGGCTACATGATTTGAGCAGTGAATTATAAGTATTGCTTTAAAACAACAAAAAAGCAAATATATAATACTTGAAAGTCAGACTGTAATATACCCTTACAGTAGATGTAGTTTTGTAAATCATTCACCCCCAAAGCATTATCTTCACAGTTCTGACAAGAAACTGATGACATTTTTACAGAGCATTAAACAAGTGGGCTTCAAGTTTGCTTTGAATCTACCTGCATGGTGAATAAAATACTTTTCCGATAGAAGAAAAAAA
>NW_011894830.1:1109-1443 GCF_000151845.1 Pteropus vampyrus | reverse complement strand
CTCCATCCTGGTATAAGTGGAACATGCAAAGGTGAGAAAAAATTCTTTCAGCTAAGTAGTCCCTTTAATTTCCCAAGTGTTATTCTGTTAACTTCCTTTATATTTAGTATTGTTCTTTAATTTTACACAGTTAATTTCTTATAGTCATCTATAATAGACCCTAAGGTCCATTAAGGTCTATTACTATAAAGGCAGCAATGGGGGTCCTAACTTCCGGAAGAGGTTTATGATTCCTAGAGAGGGCTACAGAGATATGGAAGTGGTATTTGAATAGCTCTTCTCCCTTCTCCACCAAATCACCAGCTTAACCCTAAAACCTGTCTATTTGCAAAAA
>NW_011894830.1:0-299 GCF_000151845.1 Pteropus vampyrus | reverse complement strand
AGGGCTACAGAGATATGGAAGTGGTATTTGAATAGCTCTTCTCCCTTCTCCACCAAATCACCAGCTTAACCCTAAAACCTGTCTATTTGCAAAAATAAATAGTACTTTTTAATAACCAATCTGATTCTTTTAGACAAAATTAAGATACAAAGTCCTTGGTATGTATTTTTTATTTATTTTTATTTTATTCTATTATTTTTTATTGAGATGTAATAGACATATAACATTAGCTTCAAGTGTACAACATGATGATTCAATATTTGTTTATAATGAAATGATCACCAAATAAGTCTAGTTAA
>NW_011894829.1:1787-2533 GCF_000151845.1 Pteropus vampyrus | reverse complement strand
CCTTCTTTTCTCTTTTTTGCCTTTGCTATTGAAAAGAACACTTTTCTAAATAATCTGCATGGAAGCAGTATACATATTGTTTCTACACACGCATTAGATCAGTAATTCCCAACCTTTTTTGTTCATTAGACTCACTTTAAAAATCACCATCTCCTGTGCCATATTCCAGAACAATTAAACTTCTGGAGCTGGGGCCTGAGTTTCAGTATTTCTCAAAAATACTTCCGAATATTTTAATGTGTATCAGAGTTAAGAACCACTGCCTTAGTAAAACAGTCAGAGGAATGATTCTCCATTTGATTGTCTGGTCGTTATTTGGTCTTACTCATGGGACTGTTACGGTGGCCATACTTTGCAGAAAGCAATTGGGGGAAAAGACTGGCAATGCCTTGGGCTCTGGACCAAACCCCTTCCAAGGGTTTGCAGCAGCCATGCAGAGCCATTTAGTGTAATGTAAAGTCATGCAGATCCATACAGAGCAAAGGCCATGTCAAGTGTTCCTGAGTACTTAGATGCAAGCCTATCACTCAGGTAAAATGGCAGATAGGAAACTGAATATAATATTTAGTGTTTATTCATATGTGAAGAAAGCTTTGTTCTAGGAAATACCTATGAAACATAATATGGACTGTTACTTCCAAAAGATCAACTGTAATTATGAATTCTAGTTTAAAATCTCATTATAGTTTATTCATCCTGAGAATTTCTGCACCTTAAAAATTTTAAGTTTAAGTTGAGGACAGTAT
>NW_011894829.1:0-507 GCF_000151845.1 Pteropus vampyrus | reverse complement strand
GTAATTATGAATTCTAGTTTAAAATCTCATTATAGTTTATTCATCCTGAGAATTTCTGCACCTTAAAAATTTTAAGTTTAAGTTGAGGACAGTATATAATATGATTTTCTTTGAAAAATTCTTATATAACCTCATAAGTCACTGCTATGTCAATGACTGATTTCAGATGATAAACAAATTCAAATTGTGTCTAGAAGACCCTTCATGTTGAAAGGCAATACATTCTATCAGATCCTCCAAATAAAATAACTTTTCAAATATTTATTTTATGGTATTACATGAAATAGAAGCAACATGTATGAAAGTCTCCTCTTTACTCCTTCTTCTCTTCCTCTTTTTATCTCTATCTCTTTCCCAGAGAAGTTAGATGATAGAAATAAATGGGAAAATACCAGGTTGAATTGAAATATGCAGACTGTCTCCAGCATCACAGTGTTGTTTTGGTAGTTAAAAATGTCAAAGAACTAAAATATTCAGTTAGACTAATATGTCTAGAAATGTATCAAC
>NW_011894828.1:3369-5326 GCF_000151845.1 Pteropus vampyrus | reverse complement strand
GCCGGCTAATAAAGGCTCATAATTAATCTCAATTGGCTCCGTGGGTCTCAGAATCGTTCGCGCCATAACAAAGGAATATTTGGCAATGTCTGGAGCTACTGGTATCTAAAGAGGAGAGGTTAGGGTGCTGCTAAACATCCTACAATGCACAGGACAGCCCCCATGACAAAGAATTATCCAGCCTGAAATATCAATAATGGCAATACGAGAAATCCTACACTAACAAAATACCTTGTTGATGATCATCTTAATCACAGTAATCAGTGTTGACAAGGAAAATCCTTTGTTTACCAACCACTTTCATTTGCAGAGAACTTTAAGACCCTTTTTTTTGCTTTTTTTTTTTTGTTCCCGGGAGGCCTTGGGTTGGGCCATTGGATTCCTTGGGGCAAAAAAGAAGCCTAGTGGTGATTTAATGACCAGAATGCATTTCTATTATGTTACACTATATACCTATTCTGGTACATGAAGTTATAATTGAAAAATATTTTGGTTGACATTTCTGGGAAATTATATACTATCTTGCTGTCTACAGTGCTAAGTATTAAACTTTTTTTTTTGATGAAAAAAATTGTAAATATCCATTATTGAAATGGGTAGTACTGTTGGAAATTTTTTCTATTCATCATGTCGGACTGTCAGTCAATTTGTTGTAACATCTAAAAGCATACTGTTGTAGCTACTTCCCTCCAGAGCCACTCTTATTTCTCTCCTAATCTGTGACTTTTCATCCACTGTGAGCAATGGAAAAACTAAAAGGAAGCTTATTAAAGAATTTGCTGAGTGAAGGCTAACATGAATAAAGTTCAGAGTTTTCAACAATATTTTAAGAACAGATACTTTTTTCTTTTTCAACTTGGGCTAATGTCCTAGTGGATACTATTGTTATCCCAAGTCTGACCTCTGTAAGTAGTGTTATTAGATGTTATATGTTTCCAAACCATTTCTATAAAAGAAATGAGAATTTAATGTTCTCCAAGATGAGAAGAAATGGTTCAAGGACCATTCCTGCATACTTCTACCTCCATCACTGAAATCAATAACATTCTGAAAAAATAATTTTCATGATGAAAAAGAATGTACCATGAAAAATGTATATGTTATATGTGAGATGATACAGTGAAATAATGCACAATAATAGGATTGTGCATCTGGAAAAGATTTCACTTTCTCTGAAAATGAAAGGACACTGGTCAAATACAAAACATCCAAAAGAAGAAGAGGGAATACATACGACATGTTAATATCGCTTCACTCTCTAAGATTTTAGGAGCAAATACAAACATCTGCAAATGTGAAATCTGCTGGTTCTACACAAATAAATACCATGGGAACCTGTCTATAAGTTTTGCCACATTACATTTATCAGATATCCTCAGAAGGGCCCAGACCAATTCCAATCACCAATTAAAATATACAGAAACACCCTATACATATATAAATAAAATCTGTAGCTAGCATTTATTGAGTATCGAATATATAAAGGTACCAAGCTTTATATACATCACTTAATTTAATCATTTGAAACCTTACCAAATATTTTCATTATCTTGATTTTGTAAAGAAACAGCCTTAGGAAGGTTACGCAATTGCCCAAAGCTGTAAAACACCAGAGGCAGGATTTGACCACAGACCTGATTACTGAGCCAGCTAGCACAACTAGTTTTATCATACTTTTAAGAAATGAAGCTACTCCTCTAAGAACAGAAATTCTCTTTCATTCACCACTACTTTTGATTTTTAAAAATCTTACTCACTTCTCCATGACTTATATGAAGTATAGACAAAATTCAGTCAGAATACCACATGGTGCCTTACCACATTGTGCAGATTTTTAAATTAGAATAAATTTGAACCTTGTTCACAAGTTACTCATATTCTAAATGTTAATATCTTCAGAAGTTTCAAGTAGTTCCCATTTTCTTAACATAAAGCACCAGGAAGGCAATTAAGTTAA
>NW_011894828.1:0-489 GCF_000151845.1 Pteropus vampyrus | reverse complement strand
AGAAAGAAAGAAAGAAAGAAAGAAAGAAAGAAAGAAAGAAAGAAAGAAAGAAAGAAAGAAAGAAAGAAAGAAAGAAAGAAAGAAAGAAACTGCAACAGACAAACTCCCTGCTCTCATGGGGTTTTATGTGTGTACCGGGGGGAAGGACAGTGGCAGAAAATAAGATTTAAAAAATACAGAGTTAGATAGCGGTAAGTGTTGTAAAGAGAAAAATAAAACAAGGTAAGGAGTATGGGAGTGGAGCTTCCCATTTTAAATAAGGTGGCGAAGGAAAGGCCTCAACAAGAAGGTGAATTTAAGTAAAGATGTGAAATGTATCAACTCAATACTTTTCAAACACTGAAAGTAAGGTTTCAAGGGACTAAAATTTCATATTAGTGAAGGCTTTCAAGCGTACAATAAAAAGTGGTGTCACTTACACATAAGCAAACAGAAAATATTAGAAGAAAAAAATAACAAAGGGAAATTATTTTCTTCATCTATTCTTGG
>NW_011894827.1:2118-2423 GCF_000151845.1 Pteropus vampyrus | reverse complement strand
TTTGCTGCCGTCAACTCAAATGATTCATTCTGATGACATGGAGAAAGAGCAACTCAATATTTGTTTTGCTTCTTTGCTTTTCTTGGTGCAGGAAAGGGTAAAAGAGACAGAGTAGGAAGAGTTCTGAGAACTGGGGAACAAATACCTTTTCAGCCTCCGATTCCCTGGGGGTGGGGGTGGAGGTGGGAGGGGAATTCTGCATTACCATTCTGGGTCCCCTCTCACCAGCTCTGTGAAGGAATTGGCTAAGGCGTCCATTAAGGTTTTTTCCTAGCTCTAGGATTTTGTGAACTGTGAAGTTTCTC
>NW_011894827.1:0-2068 GCF_000151845.1 Pteropus vampyrus | reverse complement strand
TGGGTCCCCTCTCACCAGCTCTGTGAAGGAATTGGCTAAGGCGTCCATTAAGGTTTTTTCCTAGCTCTAGGATTTTGTGAACTGTGAAGTTTCTCCCTGTCCGTTCTTCGTCCTTGGATATTTCAGGGCCTTCTATGTGCTCAAGAAGGCAGAGAATGTAACTGCTTTTTCCCTGGTTTATGCCAGCAGAGTGCCTGGCAAAGGACTGGCACTCCATAAATATTTGTTAACGAATGAATGGGTGAGACTCCCATGAATGATATCCTTTGTCACTAACATCATTAGGTCTTTTTTTGGAAGCACCATATAGGAATTCTATATTTAGATTCTTGGAATTGGGATAAAAATACAAGTAAGCAACATCGTACGTTAAATTGATTAATGGAAAGTATTTTCCTACTGTCATTTTGTTCTTTCCGTTGTCCCATTAGGGAGATATGACCATTTCCTTTCCACAGGTAAATGGATGGGCATGTTCTTCTGCTATGCTACTACGTCTCATTATTTCTTTATTTCAGGCACCCCATATTCTCTTTGGTTGGAAAAGTCACTCCACAATCACTGAGGCAAGCTTTAAGCGGTTCTCAAACGTCAGTGTTTTTCAACAATTGCCTGGGGCTTAGCGATCCCCGTTGAAAATAATCATTCAGGGTGATTTTGATGCAGGTGGTCTGAAAAGCATACTTTGAAGAACACTAGCTTGAAATATTTTAGATTCGGTAATTTGTCAAGCAGATGAGGTGGCCATTATAAGGCCAGTAGGATCTTCATTGAGCATCAGCTTGCCCAAGCTATGGTTTCCAAGGAAACTAGAGGACAATATAATAGTTCATGTTCATTATGGGTTTACCATGCCAAGAGCTCTTGTTTGTGCTTTGCATACATTATCTTCTTTAATTCTTTTAGGAGCCCTGTGGACTAGGTCCTATTATTGCCTCCATTGCACAAGGAAACTGAGGCTCAGGCAAGTAGTCTAGCTTATCTACAATTAGGTGAGGTTGACAACAGGATTAATCAAGTCCTAATACTGCCAGGTTAAGGAAACTGAACTCTGTGTGACTTTTATAACAGCTGGGGGAAGCTGGTGAGTATCACTGGTTGATAGGGAGAGTAATTTGTATTCTGGCTTCTACATTCATGTCCTTTCCCATGAGTGGATTGCTCTTGGTGATTGTGAAACTGGAAAACAAAATAAAATAGTGAAATTCCCATCATGTTCCTTTCTTCCCTGGGGTGGGACCAGCTCTAGAACCAGCCTCTGCCATATTCTCAATCTAATGTTATTTTACCCCAAAATTGAGCCATTCTATCTGGGAAATTTAAACACCGACTACTTACCAGCTATTTTAAGATATTAAGGAATTATTGTGTGTGCGTGTGTGTGTTAATTTTTATTTTGGCTGTGATATAGGTATTTTGGTAATGTTAAAAAAAAGTGCTTATGTTTTAGAGCTATATACTGAAATATGCACAAATGAAATGCTAGAAGGTTTTGGATTTGCTTCAAAGTAATCCATTTTGGGGAGGGGGTAGATGAAATAAGATCAGTTTTAGGGTGCTAATTATTGAAGCTGTCCGATGAACACATCGGAGTTTATTATCCGATCACCTTTGGTTTTGTATGTTTGAGCATTTTCATAATAAAGAGTAAAAAGTAATTACCTGTCTTGTGTTCCTTCTAGTCTGTAAGTGGATTTAACAAGTTTAACTAAAGCAACTCGAAATTAATGATGGATTAATATGTGGTTGCTGCGAAAGAGTATTTACATTTTTTAGCAAGGATCTTCGATGTCTTAATCCAAAGAAGCAAATATTTTGAAAGTTTCAGGCATTACCTTGACCTGATAAGGGAAATATTTTGTATCAGCTCGAACTTTCTCCTTCCTTATTGTACCCGTGTATAGGATCGTTCCTGATCCCTGAGTTCAGGGATGCTTTTGATAATCGCTACCTTTTCTTTTCTAATAATGCTTTATAATGCTAACCTAAAAATAAAAAGGCTTTTTCAGAGTGATAGGCAACAAGCATTTATTGAGATCAATAATAGTAACTATTTGAGATGCACTGA
>NW_011894826.1:6156-8373 GCF_000151845.1 Pteropus vampyrus | reverse complement strand
ACAGTCAAAAGCCAATGACTGGTCCGAGGCGGGGGGGGCCCACAGTGCAGCATCAGATGGTGAGAGCCTGTCTTAGGCCCCTCCGTGGGGTGCTCAGGCAGCAGCTGGCCACGCTAGTGTCTGCAGGTCTTCGCTCTGGGGCCTTCACTGTCTCGTGAGGACGGCCATGAATGGTGTTGACCTGGGCCTGGCGGCGGATGATGTGGCTGCAGGGCAGAAGGGAGTCAGGACACCACTTAGGAATGAGACCTTCCCCTGTTCCCTTCCCCCTTTTCTGTGCCAGGCCCAGCATCGGGGGCTGCATCATAGGACACTTTCCCGGTCCAGATGCATCGTGTCAACCCCCATGTTCACCAGAAAGCTTCAGACCATCTTCTGCAAACGTAAAGGCCTCGTCCCTCCCGGTAGAAAGAAGCCCCTACAGGGGCCTTACTGAGTTCCCGCAGACAGAAGGCCCTGCCTAGGCCTGAATGTGGGCAAGGGGCCCCTCCCTCTCCCCTGCCCCAGGCCCTGCCCTGCCCTCCCCAGGCCCCCCCAGCCCCCCCAGGCCCCACACCTTGTTCTCCTGGCTTCAGCGACTGCTCCTCTTCCTCCAGCATGAGGCTTTTTGTCGGCTCGCACATGAGTCTTCACAGCACTCCTTGGAGACCAGAATTGTTACCTCCACTTTGCAGGTGAGGAGAATAAGGTTCAGGTCACAAAGTGAGCAGTGATGCCACCCGGGTTCAAGCTCCCCTTGGCTCCCAAACCACCTCCCTCTTCTCGCAGAAGTGTTGCTGGTATTGCTCAGAAGGGCACAAAGCCAGGCTCCCTCCTCCCCGCTCCCTCCCCTCTCCTCCCCCCCCCTCCTCTCCCTCTAAAAGCTCTGTACCAGTTAATCAGCAGACATCCAAGGCCCCAGCTGGGACCAAGTGGGCCAGGCTCATTAGTGCAGAACGACATTAATATTCAGAATATGTGGAGGCAAATGCAGGGATTCAGGGCTGGCACTGTGTAGGGCTGGCTCTCAAGCTGCTGTGGACAAAGGGACCGTGGTGAGAGGCAGAGACTGAATGGGGAAACGTGGGAGGAGGGCCAGGCCAGGTCCCCAGGATGTCCGCGGGAAGAGGGGAGCAGAGCCGCTCTGCCCCGGGCAGGTTCTGACTCGTCCCTCCTCCCTGCCCAGGAGGCCTTTGTGGACTGTGCAGAAAAGAACCCAGGGAATTAACACCCTTCCTGCCATGGGTCACTGTGACCTTGGGCCAGTAGGAGAGATGGCGTGGGGCGGTGGCCGGGTCCCAGCTCCGGCTCCTGTCCTGCTCATGGTGCGGCCTTCAGCAGAGTGCTCCACCTCTGTGTCTCGGTGTCTTTATGGGGCCTGGGGGTGACAGCCGCTGCCTCTCAGTGGGGGTGGGGGTGGGGGTGGGGACGAGAGTGTGGCCCTGAGGGAGGGCTGGCAAGTCTCCTCCTTTCACGTGTCCTTTCCCTTTCCGTCCCAGGCGTGCCGTGCGGAGAGCAGCACTCTCTACTCCTAGGACAACAGGAGCGGAAGCAGCCATGCCGTTCGCTTCCTGTGCAGTTCAGTCCTTCGCCCCTTCATGTTCACTCACATGGCTACCACCGGGCCCTTGCCCCGAGCCGGCGCTGTCCAGGCGCTGGGGATACAGTGCGAATGGGAAGCTTCCCGCCGTGGAGGGGCTCCTGGCCTAATGGGGACACCGGGTCGGGAGAGACTGCGGCTGTGCTGTAGGGTAAGGGGAGCCGTGTCGATTCCAGGGACTCTGGGCTGGGTTTCCTCCAGAGAGTCTGATCTCGAATCTGTGTCTCCTGGCCCTCAGGAACATGTTGTTTATCTCGTCACTTTTTTTTTTTTTTTAAACTCAGAAAGTGGCCATCATACCTGCAGTACTTTGGTGCTGCAGACTGGGAGCCACCAGGACAGGCTGGATCATGCGGTGGCAGTGGGCACCCCACCCTCTGGGAGCTCAGGGGAGGGGTGACGTCTTTCGCCTGGTGCACATGTGTGTGGTCAGGAGAGCGTTATGGAGGACAGGCCATGGAGCTGTCACGCAGTTCGAGGAGTTGCTGGGTGGCCTGGGGGAGTACAGTAGAGACATCACTTATTCAACAAATACTTGTCGAGTACCTACTATGTGCCAGGCACCGTACTTGTCGAGTACCTACTATGTGCCAGGCACCGTTCTAAGTGTGGGAATACAGCCGGGAACCAAACAGGCG
>NW_011894826.1:0-1981 GCF_000151845.1 Pteropus vampyrus | reverse complement strand
CAGAACCTCCGCACCCGGCCCCAGCGCCCCACAGCCTCTGTGCTTGCTAGCAAGGAACGTTCCTCAGAGGGAACATATGCGCTGTTATTTTTAGGTGATTAGCTGCACATCGTGGAGCGTTTGTTTGCCAGTCGTGGGTAAACAAAAGCCATTTGTCAAAACGAGTTGTTCCAGCCGCCTCCTCCCCTCGCAGGCCAGTCGCCGCTGTGAATTCCTGTTGCATCAGCAGCCGGGCTAATTGACTGCACGGCTCCTGAATAATGTCCGTGTTCACTGAGCCGAGCGTGCCTGCCAGGAGCCCGCAAACGTGCAAACCTGGGAGCCGCGCAAGATTTCGCAGGTGCATTTTGGAGTTGGGGAAACTGAGGCTGAACATCTGCCCTCCCCCGTCCCGTGAGTGGGGACTCAGCCACGTCACCAGTCACCGTGGAGCAGCTTAGGAAATTGGGCTGCCACTCCTCGCGTAGAGGCCGAATCTGGCTGCTGGGGGTCCCATCAAGAGGCCCGCTCTGTGTGTTTCTCCTCCAGGTCCTGCATGCGCTGACTTTAAGGGTTTCCGGGTGAAGGAGGCTGATGATCCAGGGGAAGGAGCATGGGTTTCGGGCCAGGACGCCAGTGGGTCTGTGGCTTGTCTGCCACTCAGGCTCACTATTGATTCGGGGCCGGTCTCTGCGATGCCGCATGCGGGGTTTCTTAGGGCATGCTCTTGAGATCAATGTCCTTGGACGGGAGGGGGCGCTCACGGGACCAGGCGAAGGGGGAACAGCCTGTGATGCTGTTTCAGTGGAAGGTCAGCGGGCCCTGTGGGGAGTTCTGAGGACACAGTGGCCCTTCAGAGTTGTCTTGAAGTGAGGCGGTAGGGCTGGGGCTGTGGACCCAGTGTTGGTTGGTATTCCTGCAGGACGACTTGGTCGGTGCCTCGCAGAGCCACCGCCGTCCACCCCTTGGGCCACTCTGGGAGAGGTTCCTCCCAGGGGGAACTTGAAAAGGACTCAGGGCTCTCTCCTCCACTACCCGCCACAGGTGCCCCTTGCTCTCAGGTGACAACTGCTCTGGTTTCCTCATTACCTGAGGGGACTGAGGCCCTGGTCACCATGCCCTTTTCAGGCCACGTGGCTGCACTTGTCAACTTACCGTCAAAACTGGACAAGGGAGTGCCAAGAGTCACCCAAGGGGATCCCCTAGGTGTCACCATGTTCTTCCCTGTTCCCAAGCGTGATGTCCTTCCAATGACCAGGGTCAACATCCCCGGCCAGGATGGCGACCCCTCTTCTTGACCACTGGTTCCCTGACGCGAAGAGCCTGAAGTGCCAAGGAGGCCGCTGTAGCTTATAATTTAAGGGACTCTTACTGTGTCCCTTAGAGGTTTAGGGCCTCTAAACCCACGAACGCAGAGTCGAAGCGTGTGAATTCTCAGTGGGTCACTGGGCACGATGGTGGCCCGGGTCACTTCAGCTTCCACTGCGTGGTTCCTAGACCCGCACAGTCCACCCACGGGGGGACACAGTGCCATAAAGACGTTCGACTTAAAGAGATGTGGAATCTCGGAGGGTGGCCTTAAAGCCTCGCGAAGTATGGTCTCTGGGCTGGCTTTTCAGCCGTCTGAGCAGCCGTTATGCCGCCCCATCTGACGGCGATGCGGACGTGGGGACGAGTGTGCTGAGCAGTGACGAGACACAGCAGTGACCAGCAGTTAACAATGGGGCCGTCTCACGTGAAACTCCTATGTTCCGGTTCCTTCTGAACAGCCGCAAGCTGCAGCGACCCAGGGCCTGAATCTTTGCACGGGCCCCAGTCGGCTGGAGATGAGTTGGGCTTTCCTCTTTTATTATTTAAAACTTTTTTGTCTGTTTATTTTAAACAGATAATACAAAACTCAAAGCAATATAAGAGTGTAGAATGGAACTCCCACCCGTCATCATCTCGGCCCCTCCCCACAAGTAAACCCTTGTGTTAGATTCTTATGCCTCCTTCCAGTTAT
>NW_011894825.1:1487-2645 GCF_000151845.1 Pteropus vampyrus | reverse complement strand
GGCCTTAGTCTAGTCTTGGTGTCGACGGCACCGGGACCCTAATGGCCATCATGAAATCTGACGGCAGAAACCATATCCTGGAAACATCGGCACGGTGACATTAACGGAGTGAAGTCCCTGATGACCTTCGGTGAAGTGCTCTCGTGCCTACCCTCCAGATTTGGATGTGAGACAAATAAACACTCCTATTCGAGTCACTATCATTTTGGAGTTTTCCTACCACATAGATAAACCCGATCAAGGCCCAGGAACAGAACCCAAGGATCCTGACCAGAGTCCATCATGACACGCTGACTACATGCGAAGTCTCTGTGTGAGTCAGAAAAGTGAAATCGCACCTTTTTGAAGGTTAATATTCATAATTATTTTATCTTTCCATTACATATATCTAATTATAGTCCAATCCACTGTGACGACTACATTTTTAAGCACCATTTAAATTCCCAGTAATAAGACTCCGTCGCGGCTCCAAAACACTCCAGGAAAGTGAGGGGCAGCTGGGAGGGAGGGGGCAGCGTCACTGAACTATCTCAGGAAAAGAAGTTGGAAAGTGATGATTTTTATCATTCGCGACTCGAATATTTTTTGTTCTGAACGGTCCCTTAATTCACAAAACCACCACAGAATCTTACCAGATTAAAACACCCCCTTTTTACTTATTCGTAACTGTAATCTGGCCGGGCTCAGCTGGCCAGTTCCTCAGCTGCACTCCACAGGCGGCCCGCTCGGGGGAGCTCGGCGGGGACACTGGGGTCCCTGTGCATCTCTCTTTCCACGGAGTCTCAGAACGCCACCCCCCCCACACACACACACAGGGCCTCTGCAGCCCTGTACGACCCAGCTGCCTACACAGCGACTCTGGGCTCCCGAGCATGCCAAAGTGCGAGTCCCAGGCCTTCCTAAAACTAAGGCTCAAACTGGCACCACGTCATTTTTGCTGCGTTCCACTCATTAAAGTGAGTCACAGAGCTGGCCAAGGTATGTGGAGAGGGGACTACGCAATAGCATGACTCCAGTAGGCATGGCTGACTGGGGGTCCCCGATATGAGAGGGCACCTTTCCCCCTTTTATTTACCTACCACCTTAATATGTGACCTCTAGCATGCTATAACCTCTCTAGGGCTCAGCTGTCTATAAAGTGAGGGTTAAATTAAATGT
>NW_011894825.1:0-1437 GCF_000151845.1 Pteropus vampyrus | reverse complement strand
ATGCCAAAGTGCGAGTCCCAGGCCTTCCTAAAACTAAGGCTCAAACTGGCACCACGTCATTTTTGCTGCGTTCCACTCATTAAAGTGAGTCACAGAGCTGGCCAAGGTATGTGGAGAGGGGACTACGCAATAGCATGACTCCAGTAGGCATGGCTGACTGGGGGTCCCCGATATGAGAGGGCACCTTTCCCCCTTTTATTTACCTACCACCTTAATATGTGACCTCTAGCATGCTATAACCTCTCTAGGGCTCAGCTGTCTATAAAGTGAGGGTTAAATTAAATGTTCTTGGATTCTCATCTAGTTTTAACATCTTTAACTCTAAGTGCATGTGTCTGATGCGAGAAAAACGTAGCCATGACAGTACCCAAACGCTTCAACTCTGCCGGAATAATTCAGTGATGAACGCTTTAAGGTGAAGAACGTGGTTATTCCTTAATGTGTTTCACATTGTTATTTTATATGCAACTGGGTGCTTACTCCAAATACATGTCACATGTTATCAGGATCCCGAAGGTCAGGAAATTAGGAAGGAGGATTTTTTTTGGCGAGACTCCACTAAAAGTTGGAATTAAGAACAAAACAGTTAGACTCCACTATGACCATCAACTATGTTGCTTCTGATGTAAGTGTGTTACATTGAAATGTATAGATTAAAAGTGACTCAGCATAAAACACATAAGAAATCATCTCAAAACCACCTAATAAGTCTCATTTAGAGAAACCTACTCAAAGATCACTATGAAACATTCACAAGTTTGAGTAATAAAAAATTCTGAAAAGTTTCTGTAATAACATTACTATCTATGCAGCTCCTGGAGAATTGCTTGGGTTGTTTCTGCGTTACTCGTAATAAGCAGCATTCTATAGAGATTTCTGCTGACCTCGCTTATCTTTCTTTTCTCTTTATTAAGGACAGCTGTACAAAAAGGCCATCTTTACTGTCTCCCCCCACACCCCCCATAACTACGACATTATTGACATTATTTTATGCCATGCCATTTTCAGAGTGCATTTGCTACCTCGTCACATGTAACTAACAAGTTCTATGACATTAGGCAAACATTTGATTGATGATAGTGGCAATAACAATAACAGCAAATTCCTATAACAGCACCTCTTAATACGACTTAGTTTGTGCCAAACACTTCTAAATTCTACATGTACATAAATTCACAACAATTCTAAACCAGGTGTGCTAGTTAAGATGCCCACTTTGCAGACTGAGCAACTAGAGCACAAAAAGTTAAGTAAATCCCCAAGGTCCAACAGTTAAGTTGTGGAACCAGGATTTGAACTGAGGCAATCTTAGCCCCGGGATCCGTGAGGTCCCCGGGATCCGTGAGGTTCTCTCATTTGTGAAACAAGCCTACGGTTTTAAATTATAGTTGACCCTTGAACACAGGTTTGAACGGTGCGGGTCTACTTACTTATACC
>NW_011894824.1:3236-3643 GCF_000151845.1 Pteropus vampyrus | reverse complement strand
TGCTTTCATTCCAGGGATGCTCTAGCTCCTTCGAATAGTTCTGGATTTGTTTCAAAGCCTGTGGCACAGTGTTTAAAAGCTGTAAATCTTAATCCTGGTGAACTGTCTACCTTTGAGCTTCTGCTCACGCTGGGCCTCCTGTCTCTGTGCCCTCTCCCTTATCCATCTCCGCTCCGCGAGAAACCAGACCCCCTTGAAACCACCTGCACATCCTCTTCCATGGAGTACCCCAACCTCTGAAGCTTCCCCAGGGGGTTCATCTTTCCCCATGCCGCAGCACTTCCCAGATGCCATGGACCCACAGATGAGAGTTGGTTGGTTTCTCCAGCCAGCTGGTGAGTTTCTTGAGGGCAGAGATCATGGGTTATTCATTTTAGGGTCTAGTACAGAGCAGCAGCTCAATGAAT
>NW_011894824.1:0-1338 GCF_000151845.1 Pteropus vampyrus | reverse complement strand
CATATGAATTTCTCAGTCTCTCGGAATCTTAATTTGTACATCTGGGAAATGGGATGGATATAATCTTTCACAAGAATGAAATAAAATAACATGTTTGAAAATGCTTTTAAAACTGAAGCCCTACATATATTATTATTTTTTAATACATGTTAATTTTTATAAATAGCACTAATCACTAGTGTTTAGTGCCCTGTTGGGTAAATTGTATAAACCCAGAGTCACAGATGGGTGCCCATAGGTGAAGTGACCTCTTCCCTTGTTTTATTTTATTTGCTGGTATGAGGTTTAAAAAGTGGCTTTTTTAGGCCTTTGACAGGATGTGTGCTCTCCTGTTTGAGTCAGTTCCCACTCTCCTCCCATTTCAATCATGCATATGACCTCCCTAGCCCCAGGAGACACTGAGGTCAGGGCCTACTGACATGGCCTCTGTTTGTTTATCTGTTAAGTGGAAGAACAGTCCAGTCGTCTACCCCTCACGAGCTTCCTGTGAGCATCACATAACGGACTCAAAAGTGCTTCATAAACAGCGAAGGCCTGGAGAAACATGTTGACGACAACTCCTTTCTTTTCTTAAAAAGGAAAGGAGGGGAGGCTGATGTGAGGATGGTATTGCGTAGACAGAAAAATGATATAAATATTTTGGCTGACAAAGCAGAAGGAGGCTTCCTATATAAGTTAAGAGAATAAATGGAGTCAGGTGGTGCTCTGCTCCCTAGTCTGCTGTATGACACACAGGAAAACTCACATTGTAGCGAAGTGAGCTCTGTGTCAGGGATGGATTTTTTGCTTCTCAGGGACCAGTCCTGATGGTGGTGGGGGGTGGGGTGGGGGTGGGGAGCACCCAGGAAGAAACAAAACCTGGTATCTCTCCCATGGGTGGAAATGACTCCTGTAAAGCAGAGGGGGCCGGAGTTTTCCCCCTGGCAAGTCCCTGGCTTGCTGGGAACATTCAAAGTCAGTAGCTGTTTTGGTCAGTTTACTGAATGTGTTATTGTCCAAGACAGCACGCCTGAGGCTGAGCCATTCTACCTCTCAGCTTTGAGCCTCTGCCAGACAAATCCACAGCAACCCCAACACTACTAGAGAATTGAAGATGGGAATTTTCATTGGGTGAAATTTTGCAGAGAATTTGCTTTTTGTTTTTATTTTGAACGCAGAGTTTTGTGAGCCAAGTGGACATAGCCAGGGCACTTGGAATAAATACCCAGAGAGAATAGATGAAGACACTTTTGGATGCTGGAGTTTTTTTTTTTTTTTTTTTTTTTAAATTTCATCAACTGGGAAAAATAACTATAAAAATTTAAGTGTTTTTGTAGGTGTTTCTTATAATGCATGCTA
>NW_011894823.1:0-1993 GCF_000151845.1 Pteropus vampyrus | reverse complement strand
TCACCTGTGGCCAAATCGTTATTCCCTAAGTTTGTATTAAGATATA
Organism: Pteropus vampyrus; assembly: GCF_000151845.1. Taxonomy (NCBI): domain Eukaryota; kingdom Metazoa; phylum Chordata; class Mammalia; order Chiroptera; family Pteropodidae; genus Pteropus; species Pteropus vampyrus. Next base: position 1,947 of record NW_011894823.1, on the reverse strand, counting down.
CCTTAAGCTAAATTCTGATTCCTGCCAAGAGGCATCTTTTTTTTTTTTTTTTATTAAAAATTATTAGGGTGTCATTGATCAACAAAATCCAATGTTTCAAGTGTACAGTTCAGCAGTATGTCACACATATATTGCATTGTATGTTCACTGCCCATAGTTAGATTTCTTTCTGTCACCTGCCAAAAGGCATCTTAAAAGCACACTGGGCCCTGAGGAGTGTCCTGTGCCTCCTGCCACTCCTGTGGTATGAAATACATGCTGGATGATTCCAGTGAAGGTTACTCTTAGGTCCAACTTAAAGCATTTTGAAAGCCTTAATACTCATCTTATTTATGAGACTACTTGCTGACTCAAAGCTGAATTCCTGGGTCTTGTGCTTGGGTCTAAGCCCTTGAAGAACTATGATGAGGTCTGTAGCTGTGTAGAGCTAAGCCTTCTCTTTGTTTCAGTGGTGTCCTAATATTTAGATATAATAATATGAACAACTTATTTATTGAGTGACTACTATATTTTAAAAACTTTGCCAAGTATTTTACATATTTTTTTTTGACCCTTATAACCTTGCAAAGAATATGGTATTCTCATTTTATAGGTGGCATAATTATAAGCTGTAGAGATTAGGCACTCACCCAGGGTCTCTTGGCTAGTAAGTAGAGGAGCTGGAATAGGAACCCAGATCTGACCTCACCAGCCATGCTCTTTGTAAACTGCAATTAACTTATGGTGTTAAGGCAATGGAAATGTTTTACCTGAGGTTGGTTTTGTACTAATGTAGGCATTTGGAATGTTAATGTCTTCTTATAGAAGCAGGAAGATCAAGTATACACATGGAACCAGAAATTTTTCAGAGCCTAAAGGTACTATTATATTTTACTTAAGTAAATTGCCAAAAAAGAAAGAAAAGGGAGGGTAAAAATATAAAGTTATATCTGGCGAAACTTGGTTGAAATTTAAAAAAAAAAAAATTTTTTTTTAAAGACCTATAAACAAAGTTGAACATACAAGTGGAATTCTAGGATTTTATTTTTAGGAGAGAGTTTGGTCATCCAAGCCAATACTCGCATTTTCTTTGAGGACACTGACATTTTGGAATTAAGTACCTCATTTACCCAGAGCTGTGACCACATTTTCTGACTTTTAGTCCAGTGCTCTTTCTCCTGTATTATGCCATCTCTCTTAGAGGCTGCTCCGAATGGCTGGGGAGTGGGAAGTTGGTTGATGATGAAGAGATAAATTTATAAGAGATGATTTATTTTTAAGTGAAAATCATGCTTTATAAGCTCAGCAGTTCATATAAGTTTCTAGAAAAGGGGAATATTCTTGTTTTCCTCTTTGGGACATTAACTTGCAGTGTGTGGCTCCATGGTAGCCAAAGGGAAGGAAGTTAGCAAGTTAATGCGGCAAAAGGACTTGCTAGGCAGACCCCTGGTTTATTCATGGGCACTGGTGGAAAAACTAGGGTGTATTCCTTTTTGCTCACTGACATATGATTATTCTAGGTTCTAGCGTAAGGAAATGCAGCGCCCAGATCTTATGTAATCTCAGGAAACCTGGGTAATTGGAGGGAGACAGAGTTGCCTCCTGTGTGAGAAACTGGGCTAGAAGCTGGGACACACCAAGCCAGTAACACATGTGTTGTCCTTAGTGCAGAACCCAGGAGGGGAGACAGACGCACAACTCACTGTAGCGTATCAGATCAGCAGTGCTGAGGAGAGACGTGAAGTACAGGGACAGCACAGAGGAGCAGTTGGGTCCTGGGCATCGGGAGGGGTGTGGCAGGGTCAGTGGGTATTTAGGGCTGAGGGCACCTGCATAGATAGAGAAGGTAACATTTGACTTGAGAATTACCAGGACGACCAGAGATTTTCAAATGGAAACACATCAGAGGCACAGGGAACGTTCAGAATGGTAGATGTGGCCCGAGATTAGGGAGTGCAGCATTGCCCA
>NW_011894822.1:2639-4753 GCF_000151845.1 Pteropus vampyrus | reverse complement strand
TTTAATTTAACAGAAATTCTAAAAAATGTATAGGTCATTACACAATTATAAACTTTAAAAAGTTTACTGGCTCATTAATTCTTCTAAGGAACGATTTGTTCAGTGATATTCAACAATGAGGAATTTTCTGAAGTTCATGGAGCAGTCACATATTCTGTTTTGAGGTGCAATAAAAAGTGCAATAAAAACCCTAGCTCACACCAACATATGGGCCCTCTGGTACAGTTGTCAGATGTGGAAACGGCGCTAGGTTGGAACACACTGAAGATTCTCAAACTTTATTGTCTGAAACTCCATTTGCATTCAGCCATGACCCATGTTTCCATGAGATCATCTTTCATCAGATCATATTATTTATAAAATCCGATTTTAAAAGAAATGGATTTAGTATCATTTTTTGGCCACATGAAGGTGATCGTTAGGATGGTAGAGTCAAGGCATCTGGCCCCACTCTCTCTTTTGAAATCTACTGAAAATAACTAAAATAGTTTTTGAAAATTAGAAAATACATGTAAAACTTGAAAACAGCCCAACTCCTGATCAGTGCAGTCAGACTGAGCTTGGTTAAGAGGACGCTGACAGCAAAGGCATGACGCTCAGAGCTCAGGTAATACAGAGCCTGCCTGATGGAGGCAAGCATTCTAAGGTCTCTGTGAACAGTGAGGTCTGGGTAAGAAGGTGAACTTGAGGGCATTCCTGAACCTTGTGAGAAGACACAGAACTTAATGAGGAAAGGAAGAGACTTGCCATCTTTGCTAAAAGGCAGCATGGAATTGTGCGCAATGGCCTTGCAGCTGAAGGGGGGTTAATTCGGAATGGTTGCATGTCGACCATCATAGCTGGCCAAGTCTACTTCCTGTTGAGTGGAAGACAAAACCACAAGGCAGAGAAAATCTAAGCCAATGATTGACTCAGCTTAATTCTCTCTTCTCTCTGCTCTAACATCCTTATAAAATAGTTCACCTATAAAAACAGTTCACATAAATCAATGAATAATCTCATAACAAGATGAGTATTAAAAAAAGAGTTTGTATGGAACATAATGCAAATGTGCTGCAAGAAAAATAAATGAGAGGAACAAGAAAAAAGAGAAGACTAATGTTCCAGAAAGTTATGCCATACTGTAGATAAGAACTATAGAGAAATGCCTTTCCATATGTTTTATTGGCTCAAGTAAAAGATAATCAAACAATTGAAATTGATTTAAAAAAAGAACCTTCAAGGATTTGGAAAAATAGAAGACATAATGAATAGTTACACAAGTGAAAATGTTAGAAGTAGAAAAAGAGATACTGTTTGATTATAGGTCAGAGATAAAAAGACTAGAGGTTGAAAAATAGAGAAAAATAAGTAGAAAAAAAAGTATTTAAAATAATTAGCAAAAAATGATAGATATGGAAGGCAGGAAGTGAATTTCAACTTTCCCATGAATGGTATCTCTAATAAAGGAAACAAAACAAATATTCAGATATAATAGAATAAATATTTCCTCAAATAAATAAGACTTAAATCCTTCGTTTGAAATGGGCCCAGCTGTTCAAGGAAAAAAAAAAATTAGCAAAATCAGCACAGAAACATAGCTTAGTAAAGTTACTGAACTTCAAAGATAAAGAATCTAGGCCTAAAAAAATATCAAAGAGTAACAAAAGGAAAAGTTTAAGTTTGGCTTCAGACATTTTTAAAGCAATATTAAGTTCTAGAAGATCGTGAAAAACTGTTGCCAAGTTCTCAGAAAATGTGTGACCCCTAAATTTTTTACCTAGTCAAATTGTTTGATATTTCCAAGTATACAAGAACTCCAGGAAAAAAGAACTTATGCATTCTTTCTTAAAAAGAAAAATTTCCTTGAGGATGTCAAACAAGAGGTGAAGGGAGTAACAATAGTGGTGAGAAGGATAAGCAGTAAATTTATCAAATAAATTAATAAATGAATAAACAAGACAAAGCAACTGTAGGAATTATGATTACAGAATAAAATATAATGAAGGAATAACAATGATAGTAAAATAAGCCAAAAATAAGAGGTACAGAGAAGGAAAGAAGCCGTGTAAGCATGAAAATATCATCTTATGTAGGATGATTTTCAAACTTATCACTTAAAATGGCAAGCCTAG
>NW_011894822.1:0-306 GCF_000151845.1 Pteropus vampyrus | reverse complement strand
CTAGCGCTAGCATTACCACCTCACCTCCACCTAAGATCATCAGACATTAGATTCTTATAGGAGCGCAAACCCTACTGTGAACTACACATGCAAGGCATCTAGGTTGCATGCTCCTATGAGAATGTAATGCCTAATGATCTGAGGTGGAGCTGAGGTGGTGATGCTAGTGCTGGGGAGCAGCTGCAAATATAGATTAACATTAGCAGAGAGGCTTGACCGCACAAAGACCATAATAAATCAATTGCTTGCAGACTCATATCAAAACACTCTCAGTGAGTGGTAAGTGACAATTAAGCTGCATTTAGA
>NW_011894821.1:4133-5058 GCF_000151845.1 Pteropus vampyrus | reverse complement strand
CTCTGGACAGCACTTGTTTTCCTTAATTTCTTTGGTAGGGGAGAGGTTGTGTGTGCAGGGGTGGAGGGTGGAGAGCCTCAGAAGTCATCTGGGCTCTGGGAGGCCTGGCAGGGGGATGATGCTGGTTCTGAGGGGTTTTTGTAGAAGCCAGAATGAGTTCCTGCCATCACGCAGCCGTCTGAGCAGGCTGGCTCTAGCTGCCTTGCCTTGGGGCTTCATATACCCTGGCCTTTGCAGCTAAGTCTGGCTTCCTGGTCTGATGCTGAGCCCTGCTCCCCACCCTCACTCCAGCCTCTCTCTCCCTCCCACTCAAGGCACCCATTGCCCCAAAGGTAAACAGTGCCAGACAATAGGCCAGCCTGGCAGGCCCCCAGGAACTTGGCTGTGTATCCCAGACAAAGGGCAGATACAAACACTGCTTGCTGTTGACTCTTTTCTGCTCTGTCTGCTGGTTGTGTTTGCCTTCACCCTCAGAGGCCCTGCTTCCTTGGGTATAGGGGAAGTTTCAGCAATGGTGCTTCTAGGGCAAGCCTCTGATGTCACCCCCCCTGCCCCCCGACCCCAGACCCATTCCAGCAACAGAGAAGCCTCAGAAATGGAGGGGGCTTGGGGAAAGTGGGAAAGAGAGGGTGGAGTTCACAGGGTCCTCATCATTTATTGCAGAGGGCTCAAGCAACAGTCTCCAAAGGTCTGGGGTGGCGGGGGCGGCGGGGGCGGGGGGACTTTAGGAAGAGAATGGCCCATATGGGGAAATCTTAGCTTAAAGATCAGGAGGTGAGACTGCCTTCTGACAGCTTCCTTGTCACATCCAATCCCAATTATTTAGGCCAAGAGGTTCTATCTTCATGGCGGAATCTCTTATTTTATGTGACTTTGGTTGAGGTCTCAAAAGCCACTGGCTTTTGGATCTGAAGTGTGTCTTGCC
>NW_011894821.1:0-2379 GCF_000151845.1 Pteropus vampyrus | reverse complement strand
CAGGTCTGGGACTTGCCTTGCTTACTCCTATACCAGGCTTGCCCAGGCCTCTCGAGGAGGAAAGCCCTCTGTTTGCAAGGAGTTCAGGAAACCTGACTTGGCACACCTGTCTGCTCTTCCTGGCACGAGGAGCTCTCAGCAGCAGGCTCGCTGCTCCTGGTGGGGCCTTTGCCTACGATTCTCCACAGGTGCTCGATTGCTTGAAACTCAATCCCTACACTTGCAGCTCTTGCTGGTTTGCAAGGGAGCTGCTCCCGGAGAGGGCGTCCAGGTCTCGGAAGGAATGGCTGGTTCCTGAGAAGGGCACTTCAAAACTAAGCTATTATAATAGCTTTGATTTTAACCTTGAACAGCTGACCAAGCCTCAGTTTCCCCACCTGTAGCTGGGAGATTATGGTTCCCAGTGTTTCGGTGAGTGGCCCAAGCCAGTGCTAGGGACTTGCCTTGCTTAGGGCAGAGACCCAGTAGTGCTAATCTCTTCCACTGCAGTTTGGGAGCTGGAGGCTTGTTTTTGCTGTGGACGGAGCTGGGCTGGGCTGGTGAGTTTGGACAGGGCCAGCATCTCGTCCTTAGTACTGATGTTTTGGGGTGATTTCTGACATGGATTTGACTGATTAGACTCTAAGCTTTCTCTCTTTCCAGCCTGATGAAAGAAAGACCTATATCCTTCAATAGAGCAAGAAGATGGGACCGGACGAACCCCAGGTCCCGTTCAGCACTCACGATGACCACGATGGTGTGTAGCGAAGCAGCCCCGAAGGCCTCCGAGGCCTCCAGATGCCCAGGTCGGTGCTCTTCCTGGCCTCGTCACACCGCAGGCTGGTTTTACTGTGTCCGATGATAACACTCTTGTTTCGGCCTTGATAACTGTGCTCGAGCTGTTCTCTTACACATGGAATGTCGTATTATCTAACTTTAAAGCCAAGCTACACCACATACCTTTTTATTTTAATAGTAGAAAGAACCTGGGGTTTGGCATCGGTTATTCCAAGGCTTAAACCTTGGTTCTGACTCTCTAGCAACTTCCCTCCCTGTCCCCGAATGCCCAGTGGGGGTGCACCGTGAGGGACGCCATGCTGCTGCTGAGAGGGGCTGCTCATGGGCTCGTCCCCTGCTGAGCCTGTCCTCCCAGGCTCTCAGGGAGGGTCTTTTCACGACACTGTCTTCTTGCTCAGATGTTTTGCTTTTGGAAAAATTTCTTCCCTTTCAGCCACACTTAGCCCACAAGTTCTGCCAAGCTGCCTAGCACCTGGGAGCTTGGATTCTGTGGTCAGATAGGTGTGGACTCACACTGTGGCTACATCTCTGGCTGTCTGTGTGGCTTTGGACTGTTCGTTTCACTTTCCAGAGCTTCAATGTCCTTATCTGAAAAATGGGTAAATACTACTTTTCCCCACAGTGTCAAGCCTGAATGGTTAGTGTCATATCCACATGTTTATCATGTTTATCCCTGATAGTACAAGTGTCACAAAGGGAGGGACTTTTTTCCTGCTGATTCTCAGACAACCCGCAGTAGGTACCCAATAAACATTTGCCAGATGAATGGAAGAACGATGCCTAATGTGATGGAATACACGGGGTCAGTGGACGTGACTGTTGAGAATCAGGTGAAAACATGGGGTGGCGAGTGTAAAGGTGAATACATAGTGCCAAGTGTGGAAAGGAAAGCCTAAAGCAGGCCCCACACTGTGCGATGCTCCCCACACGTGCATGCCCACTTTAGGACAGACGGTTATGGTGGTGAAGACCAGGGTGCGTGCTGCCTGTCGTGGGAAGTCCCTTCTCCTAAAGATATTTAAGCAGAGGATAATTCTCTGGGCCAAGGTTGAAGCAGCAGTGATCTGTGGGTCTTTTCACCTCCAAGAGCTGTGGTTCTGCTGTGCTCTGGAGCCTGACTGGACGAGAGAATGAAGGCCGGTGTGCCAAGGTAAGTGGATGGACCAAGGGCTGTAGGTTCCAAGGGACTTGAGGTGTCACCGGCCAAGGGGCATGGAGGATCCCTGAGAGAATACCTTTGTGCAGGGCCTGGAGGGTATTTAGGAGTGTGTGCATGTGTGTGTGCCTGTGTGTGTGTGATATATGCATATATGTATATGTGTATCTCATATTTATAGTATATCTCACATATGGCATATCTCATATATAGCATATATCATGTATATGGCTTATCTGTATTTATATCTCATAAGGCAGCAAAATGAGTGCTTGGGGATATAAGAGTTTCAGCTTTTAAATCCAGAGAGATGGCATATTAGTCAGGGTTCTCCGGAGAAACAGAACCAACAGGATGTGTGTGTCTGTATGTATGTATATATGTATCTATTTATCTATCTTTCTATCTTTCTTGATTTATTTTAGAGAGTTGGCTCACATGACTCT
>NW_011894820.1:1314-3892 GCF_000151845.1 Pteropus vampyrus | reverse complement strand
CTCTCCTCCTTCCTGGCCAACGCTAAAGTTGGAGGCAGCTCCCCTGGCCTGTCCTCCCACCCAGCTCACCCCTCCTAGAGCTATATACTCTGGCAGCAAATTTTCTCATTGCTGAAAAATCATAAAATGAAGGCGAGATGGTGGTGGAGAAAACCTAGAGAATTTGATAAGGTGTTAAAGAGATGGAAGCAGAGGTGAGCAAACAAGTTGGAGTGGGAGAAGGTATCAGGCGGGAGGAGAGAGGAAAGGTGCGAGGCCCGTAATTGAAAGTCAGAATGATTGCAGGGGTTTAACAAGACATGTCAAGAGGGCATTCATCACCCAAACAGATGCTGCTGTGAAATGCAGCCTGGCACCGATTATTCCCGTGAAAGGGAACCAGCTCCTTGTCAAGGTGCCTCGTAGGTAGGAGAGAAATGGACCAACACAAAAGGCCACTGACATTAGGGTTGGGGAGTTTTGCAGAGAATTAATGGGTTGTTAATCCTAGGGGTTGAGAACTGCCCCATTCCTTTGCAAACCCTGTTTCTCAAGCCTGGGTCTCACTACCTCTTCTCCCCACACCCCCATCCTTCAGACTCTTTCCTCCCCCAGGAGGGTGCTCAGCCTCCAAGCTTCCCACCCCCAGCCCCTGCTACCTTCTCCTGACTCCCATCCTCAGGATCTCCGTGTTGGCAAGAGCTTCCTGTGCCCTGGGGTCTGTGATTCCCCCACACCACCCGGTGTATTGTCCCGTCACCTGCCATCTCTGAGGGCCTGATGACCAAAGGCAGTTTCTCTTCCAAAAGAGTCAGTGTGGGTATTTAGAGCTGCATCCACTGCTTCTTAGCTCCACACTTGGCCCAAGGGAACATGTCTGCTTTGGTCACCTAGGAGGTCAGGCCGTTCCTCTAGGCAAAGCCACCCTCCGTCCTCCCCCAGGAGCAGCTCGGTCCCGCCGGCCACTGGCAGGTGCAGGGACAGCATGAGCAGGTGACATTGGACACACAAACTTCCCTTCCCAGATCCCACAAGGCACACTGTGGGTTTTTCTGTCATGGTGCGGTATTTCCTCTGCTGTCACCAACGTCCCCAGTTGCCTCTGGTAAATTATTTATGTCTCTTTTATTTATTCAGTAAGTGTTTACTGAAAACTACTAGGTCACCACAGGCACTGAGATAGATGCTGTGTGAACACAGGTCCCTGAAGACGTTCCCTGACCTCACGGAGCCTAAGGTCTAGTAGGAAAACCGGACCCTAAGCGAGTGAACCCCAAAGAGGCACACCTGTGTGCGTGATCTGCACAATGGTGAATAACTGCCAGGGTGAATAACAGGGTGGGCGGGAGGGGCTGTTTTCGTGAGTAGTCAGGGAAGGCTTCCCTAAGGAGGTGACACTGTGGCTGAGAGGAGAAGAAAAACAAGTAGTCAGGGAACCAAGAGATGGGGCAAGAGCATTCCAGGAGGAGAGACCAGCTTGAGCAGAGGCTTGAAAGAGCCCAGTTCGTTCGAGAAATGGAAGAAACACAGGGCACCCATTGCTTATGAGCAAGAGGGGGAGTGGCACCAGGCAAAGGCCAGAGAAGGTGGGAAGGGCCTTGTGCTCCCTGGGCAGGAATTTCAACTTGACCCAAGAGTACTGAGGAGTCACTGAGAGGTTTGAGCAAGAATGATGTTCAACTTACTGTGAACCAGTGGCAGTATTGAGGTGGCTGGGGGGACTTCAGTCCTCTAGAATTTCCACTGGTCCCCCCACCTACCCATGCTACCCCAAAACAGAAAAAAATAGTGTGCTTGCTGAGCAAACGCTGCTCGAAGACAAGTTTCCGGTTCCCTTTGCAACTGGATGGTTGTCCCACCTCCCACCCCTACGGAGCAGCTGTGTGAGACAGCAGCCGTGTCTCCCAGGAGGGCAGGGACAGCAGGAGAGGGTCGCCCTCCCTTGTTGCTCCCCGCGGAGCTCCCACAAGGTGAGTATGTATGGAGCCTGCAGGGGACACTGTCCTGAAGGCTCCTGCTTTTCCTCTTAGGTGTAGACGACCCCCACCAGCACGGGCGAGGTGTTGCCCTGGCCGATTTCAACCGCGATGGCAAAGTGGACATAGTCTACGGCAACTGGAACGGCCCCCACCGCCTCTATCTGCAGATGAGCGCCCATGGGAAAGTCCGATTTCGGGTAAGAAGGCGCCAGTCCCTCCCACCTGCCCTCCCTTCACTGCTTAGCACTGTGAGTGGCCCTAGAAAGTTCTGGGGATGCAGCCGCGCCTGTGCCTCCCACCAGGCTGAGAAGGGGCTTGTGGCTCTGCAGAGCCTGGGGGTGAGGAATGGGTATGGGGGCCGGAAGGAAGATAACACCTGGGTGACAGTAATGGACTCCAGCCTGGCTGCTGTACGGTGTCTAGAGGCGGGGGCAGAGCGATCCAGCAGCAGAGGAGGGACAGCGACTGCCCAAGGGGGGCAGGCCAAGGAGGCCCTTTGAGGGGCACTTCATTCTCTGGGGGCCATTTTTCCTGGTAGCTCCTGGGAAAACTGATATGTAGTCCAGGCCTGAGACTTTCCAATTTCAGGCCAAGGGCTCAGTGGGGAGTGGGAGGTACAG
>NW_011894820.1:0-329 GCF_000151845.1 Pteropus vampyrus | reverse complement strand
GGCGCCAGTCCCTCCCACCTGCCCTCCCTTCACTGCTTAGCACTGTGAGTGGCCCTAGAAAGTTCTGGGGATGCAGCCGCGCCTGTGCCTCCCACGAGGCTGAGAAGGGGCTTGTGGCTCTGCAGAGCCTGGGGGTGAGGAATGGGTGTGGGAGCCGGAAGGAAGATAACACCTGGGTGACAGTAATGGACTCCAGCCTGGCTGCTGTACGGTGTCTAGAGGCGGGGGCAGAGAGATCCAGCAGCAGAGGAGGGACAGCGACTGCCCAAGGGGGGCAGGCCAAGGAGGCCCTTTGAGGGGCACTTCATTCTCTGGGGGCCATTTTTCCT
>NW_011894819.1:2349-3265 GCF_000151845.1 Pteropus vampyrus | reverse complement strand
ACTGTTTGATCACACTGCTGGTTATTATAATGCTGACCCTCTAATCTCTCAAGATACAGGCACTTCGTATCTTACATTTGGTCTCTATAATTTTTAAGAACTTTTTATTATGGAAAATTCATATATGTGTCTGGATACTTAGAGAGAGACAGAGACAGAGACAGAAGGAGATAGAGACAGAGAAAAGAGATGGTATAATAAACCACCAATACCTATCACTGAGCTTCTATATTTCGACTCATTTGATGTCCAACTATATTTGCTGCCCAGAAGAGATCATTTTAAACAGTCTCCTCCTTTATAGAATGAAATTATTTTTGGTAGTAGTTATGAAAAGAAACAAATAATAACAAAGGCTTCCTAAGGTGTCACAATAGCAAAAGAAATGCTAGAATTTGAGGTTACACCTCAGAGTTCCTAAAAATAAAGAAATGTTTTTTCTCTAGCTGGACAACTACTGAAATTGTTTTATTTCGTAGTTCTACATGGTTGATACACATCAGAAATGACTCTGTATAACCTATGCCTTTGCTAGCTAAGTTAACATAGAGGACACAGCTCACTAAGTGCTCAGCAGCACTTACTTATTTTATAAGATCTTGTCACTTTGCCCTCCAACAAGTTAGGTTAGTATCTAGCCTTACACAAGAGTCAAGCTCTTTTTTAAAAAGTTTATAAGTAGGCTGCCACCTGTGAACCAGACACCAGGTCTGCTGGCACCTTGATCTAGGGCTTCTTAGTCTCCAGAACTGTAAGAAATAAATTTCTGTTGTTTATAAGAAAAAATAAATAATAAGTTAACAAATTAGAGTTTTTGGTCAATTAAATTATGTTTTAAATATCTGCTTAATTCAACTCAGCGGGGTTTTTTTTTTTTTTTTGGAATATCGAAAAACGCTATGCTAAAATTTTTAAA
>NW_011894819.1:0-634 GCF_000151845.1 Pteropus vampyrus | reverse complement strand
TTTCAATTTCATTATAAAAAGCTAGTCAAATTCAAACATAACATTTGAGTCTGAAGTAGGATTGCCAGATAAAATACCAGATGCCCTGTTCAATTTGAATTTCAGATAAACAAATAATTTTTTTTTTAGCATAAATATGTCCCAAATATTGCATGGTGCATACTTACACTAAAACTAGTCATAGTTTATTTAAAATTAAAACTAAATTGTGTGTCCTATATTTTTATTTACTAATGGCAAACCTAGTCTTAAGTGAAGCCACTGTATTGTATGCTAATTCCATCATACTGCTTATGATGTAAGCCTTTCAATCTTCAACCGATGTGGGACATTGTCTGGTTGCCAAAAGGAGAAAGTGGAGGGGACTGTTCCAATTAACCCAGTCACCTGAGCTACTGAAATCAGCTTCCTCAATTTTTCTGGCCTAGGAATGGGCTGGGACTAGGTCTCAGTGCCTGGGCCAACTGATGAGTGTGCTTGGCCGTAGGACAAGGAGTTAAGTGGATAAACATATAACTCCAGCTTCCCGTTCACTTTTGCTTGATCTAGGCTAGTGTATATTACAATGACCTTGGGAGCTCTTAAAACCTGCTGATGCTCGGGCCCTCCTTCCAACCAATTAAATAAGAATCTC
>NW_011894818.1:1392-1746 GCF_000151845.1 Pteropus vampyrus | reverse complement strand
ATGAGAAACAAGGTGAGACCCAAGAATATTATATCTAGCCAAGATATGGTTCTAGTGTAACAGCAACAGAGACATTCGTAAGTATCCAAAAAAAAAAACCCTTCTTGAAAAACAGCTTAACAGTGAAATTCAGTCTATTGAGATTAATTGAAATAAAGAACTCGCAAATGGAGAAACCTTGATAAAAGGACCAGTGAGGCCCATTAAATTCATTTAAATCTAGATGTAAACCAAGTGTCAATCCAAAAGTTTAGGCTATAATAAAGAATAAAAGGTATTTATTTGAGCAAAAAGAATTGCAACCCGGGAGACACAGATTCAGGTAGCAACATAAACCACTCTGGAGAGGAATAA
>NW_011894818.1:0-1342 GCF_000151845.1 Pteropus vampyrus | reverse complement strand
AATAAAGAATAAAAGGTATTTATTTGAGCAAAAAGAATTGCAACCCGGGAGACACAGATTCAGGTAGCAACATAAACCACTCTGGAGAGGAATAAAGAAATGCAAAGTCTATAAAGGCAAACCCCACGAAATAATTCTCTCATGCAAACAAGGGTTGCTAGCTAGGTTAATGGGGATTGGTTAGTTCCAATATGCAAAACTACAAGGAGAAGGTCAAATCCATATGTGTCCATGCAGCAGTTGCTGTTCCAAGATGTTTATGACTCAGCTTTGAGCTGAGTTTAGCAACGATTTAACTGAGGCACATCTGTGCATATGCCCAACTACCCTAATAGCCACCTGACTCAATTTTAAGTGACCCTCTTAGCGATTCTTATTCCATTTTTTTATTACCACACATAACTATGCAATCGTTACAGAATAGCATGTGATTATCATACACCTTGATAACATAACAGTAATAATATAAGTAACAAAAGTCAAGGCACAGTCAAGGAAGATGGAAAGATCGAAGAAGTCATGAGAGCTAATACACACACATAATTGCAATGTGTAATTAAAAACAATTACTCTAACCTCTTAATGTTTTTCAGAATTTTTGATTAACCTCAGAAGTATCTGTTAGGAAGTAATATCTCTTGTGGTCAAGAAACATTTGGAGTTCAACTCTTCCTTCAGTTTCACTTCAAGTTCTTTTAAATTCGAGTAAATTTAAAGCTTTTTATTAAAATGGCATCTGTATTATGGGCTAATTCTTATATAAAATATCTCTGTGATCTTTCCTCTGATTTGTAAATATGCATAGAAAGCTTTCTGGAATGATAGAATGCGATGATGATTTCTATAGTTGATTCTGTAAGGTGGTATAGAGCTAATTATTTTTTTGCTTGTCGTTTTAAAATATTTTAATGTTTCAATAAATAAACAAAAAACAATTTTCAAATATTAGAAAAAATGTTTTCAGGCATCTCATGGAAATAGGATAAATAGTTCAGAAACAGACTTGGCAGAGATCACTGCCATCTCCCAATGTCTATTCTCCTAAGACTTTGTGGAATTTTTATCTGTCCACGTGATGACCAGAATAAAGACCCCATTTCCAAGCTCTGACCTATAGGACGTACTCAGACATGCCATATGACAGCTTCTGGAATCATTTGAGGGTGTTTGCTTATTTTCTCTCTATCACTCTTATTCCCTCCTGCTGCCTGGAATGCAGATGTCACCATAAGGGACCATGAGGTCAAGGCCTTTCAAAGCAAAGCAACATAGAAGGTGTGTGTAGAATGTCACATCACCTAGAATGCCTATCTGGCTAACATGAGAAAGGAGGAGACATTTT
>NW_011894817.1:729-1814 GCF_000151845.1 Pteropus vampyrus | reverse complement strand
AATCAACATATTCACAATAAATTTAATAAAACTGAAGTTCTCAGGGACACTATTTATTTTTTTAATATTAAATGAATTGAGAAGAAAAATCTTCTAAGGACCTCACCCCCTGAATATTTTGGTTTTCCAGTTGATCCAGTATGATCACATATTTACTAGTATACAGGCCACCAGCGTACTTCTCACCCTGATTATCCTTTAGAATAATATTCGCCAATGTCTGCTCTGAGGTGATTTTCAATGGAAAGGGTGCCACAGAGAAATAAATTTGGGAAATGACACATTAGCTTAAAAAAAATTCTACTTTTAATACAAAGTATCTGCCCAGCCTGTTAGCAGTTTTTTCATACTTTATTGATCACAGAATCTTTTTTTTTTTTTTTTTTTTTCATACTTTATTGATCACAGAATCTTTTTTTTTTTTTTTTTTTACTCTAATAGCTGTGAACATCTCAGGGGACTAATTTTATGTGAAATACATGTTTTAAAAAGACAACACTGTTCTACAATTATGCTCTCTGTATCATTTGCACCTGTACTTCATTTCTGGAGCCATACATTTAATGTGAATCTCTATGATAAGGTGATAGATTTTTAAATTTTAATCAGAATAATAATTCTTTATTCACTGACATTGCATGTTCAAATTCCATCTATGATTAAACTCAATTATCACATTTATATACAAAAAAAGAAACTCCAGTCTTATGGTAATTCTATGGATGTTGCATTTGTGATTTTATCACTTCCTCTTTATGATCTTCTATTGTGATTAGAATTACAAGTTTTACATCAAACTGAGAGCTCCCTGCTGACTGATATAGTAACATTAATTCCTCATCTCACTCTCATCAGGTTATTTTTTGTAGCTTTCGACATCAAACAACAGTTAAACTTTGCCTTCTTTTGCTTCTTTCTATAAAAAATTACTTAATTCTTCTTTCTCTAATTTTTAAACTTTCTGAGTCCTCTTCTTCCTATTAATCCCTGTTGTTACATGCTTAGTTCCACTTCATCTGTGTTCATTTTGTTTATTTGTCTGTTCATTTATTCACTCCAGTCTTGTGGTTTATTTTTGCTTTATA
>NW_011894817.1:0-679 GCF_000151845.1 Pteropus vampyrus | reverse complement strand
TGATTAGAATTACAAGTTTTACATCAAACTGAGAGCTCCCTGCTGACTGATATAGTAACATTAATTCCTCATCTCACTCTCATCAGGTTATTTTTGGTAGCTTTCGACATCAAACAACAGTTAAACTTTGCCTTCTTTTGCTTCTTTCTATAAAAAAATTACTTAATTCTTCTTTCTCTAATTTTTAAACTTTCTGAGTCCTCTTCTTCTTATTAATCTCTATTGTTACATGCTTAGTTCCACTTCATCTGTGTTCATTTTGTTTATTTGTCTGTTCATTTATTCACTCCAGTCTTGTGGTTTATTTTTGCTTTATAGCACCAAGGACACTGACCATGATGAATTTTCTAAATTGCACATGAAAAGTGGTAAAAGGCTTGAACTCTCAAGTCAGCCAATCTGAGTCCACTTTGATTCCTCTAGCTTGGTTATATGTGAAATAGTGACATCAGAGAGTTTTTGTTAAGAATATATGAGATAATGAATATGATTGAAAATGCAGTGAGAATAGTCTCTGAAGTCTAAAATAGTATATACTCAATAAATATTTATTAAATTAATATTAACTCTATGGTAAACTGCATATACTCAACTAAACCAAGATGTTCCCTAGTAAATTTAGTTTTAATTTATGTTAATGTTTGATATTTTGAATTCAAAATTTTTTTCAAATAATGTG
>NW_011894816.1:3629-5660 GCF_000151845.1 Pteropus vampyrus | reverse complement strand
GGCTTCTGAATGTGAGTTTACTGTAGCCATATTTCAAGCACATATAATATAAAATTTGTATGTGATACATATCACTTCTTTTACCATTTAGTTTGTCAAAGAAAATAAAATAGTCACAGCTAACTCCAAAGAGGCAGAAAAGTGAAATCTTAATAGATATTACAGAAAGCAAAAGAACAAAATATCCAGTTGTAGGGAGATAACTTTGGTGTGCAGAATTCCAAGAACTCTCTGCTTCCCATCTCCTGGTATATGCACCCTATATAATCCTCTGAGCAGGGGATTATATGATTCACACCTGTGATTAAATTATGTTATTAAAGTAAAGAGATTTTGCAGATGTAATTAAGATGCCAAATCAGTCGAGCTTGAGATAATCAAAACGGAGATTCACCTGGGTGGGCCTGACTTAATTAGTGAAAGAGAGTATCCCATTGGCTTTGAAGAAATACTTCTGTGTGTTTTATAGCTGCAAGAAAATGAATTGTGCCCAAAATCACATCACCTTTGAAGAGAATCCCATACCTTACATGAGAACGCAGGTTCAATCAACACTGTCACTACAACCTTGTGAAACTCTGAGCATTGAACTCAGATGAGCCATTCTCAGACTCTTGGCTCATTGAAACTGTGTGAGAATTAATATGTATTGTTTAAGTAGCTAAATTTGTTATTTATTATAGAGCATAGAAATCTAATACAATAGTTAAGATTAATGTGCTCACAACAATGTCACAATCACTTTATAATTTAGGTAATATTTACTTTTTATAAACAAAGAAACCGAATCAGAGAGGTCATGTTATCTGCTAGTCTGTGATGGAGCTGAGATTATCGCTATGTTGTACAGTAGTTCTACTATACAACAGGGTTTTTTTTTAATCATTCTAGATAATTTAAATTTGTTATTTGAAGGTATTTGAAGGGAAGAAAATAAGCATTTTATTTTTTATGCTGCAAAACAGAAAATCTGGAATTAAAGTCAAATAATGTATAGCAACATTAGGATAGAGAAATGTACAAGTGAAACAGGACAATTTTCATCTTATTCCCCTACTCTTTTTCTACTTCTAAAAACTAGTGAATCAGTTCATTAGTATTATTGACATATGCTGGATCTGCATTTTCACACATTTGCAATTCTTTTTACTTTATAAATTATTGGAAACTTGTGAAAGTGAGATCCTGAAAGAACAGTTTACCAAGATAAAGATGAAAGTTCAGTACATATCAATAAACAAGAAACGATATAATCACATTCATCAATAATGTTGTTACGTACTATTTATTTTATAAAATCTAACAGCTCATTAGTTAAAACATTTATCATCTTTATAAAAGTAGTGTTCTGTGAAAATATCGAGCATGTCTACCTACACGTGATCAAATGTGATGTCATTTATTGACAAGCAATAATGACTTCATTAAACTATGTTTGTTTCATTGCGACAAAATGAGTTCAGAAGAAAATCGATTTATATATGTTATGTGACTTAATGAGTTTAATACACACCTACATCACATGCATAGCTAAGAAAATAAACCATTTTGAAAACAATTTATTATAGATATACCTTGCTCACTGAAGAAAATCAAGGACCAGAAAATCAAAATTTAAAATGAGAGATTTCTTCAAATTACAAGATTTCTGATAATTATATATAAAAATTCTATCGGTTGAGAATATTTTGGAAAAAATACATGAAAAAATATTCATCATCTGATATAGCCTTAAGGTTGATTGTAGTTAATACATTTAAATTTGGTCACACATATGGGGTGGAGAGGGGGTGCATCAAAATAAACCCAATTATTCTGCTAGGCCAGACAAATGAGTATAAGATGTTCTCCAAATGCAAAAGCCTTTGAAAATGCCATGGGGTTGACAGTTATAATTTAAAACATTCACATTGCTTTTTGCAGGAATATCTAGATCAAATAGATATTTTAAAAATAGATAAAGAAGACAAAAATATTATGAAGGATGTTTTAGTTTTCATAAGCAATATCTATAGGAAAGTTGGATGATGT
>NW_011894816.1:0-1814 GCF_000151845.1 Pteropus vampyrus | reverse complement strand
GGGAGTGGATCCTGAGGGAGGCTGTGAAAGCAGTATTAGAGCCCAATGAGCAGCCTTCCACCGATCTGACTCATGTCCAACATTTTCTCCCGAACACCCGTCCGCCTTGGGACCCCAACACCGACCAAGGTAAGGAGGCTCTCCAACAGCATCACCAGCTTCTGCTCCAGGGCCTCTGGTCTGCTGCTCAACAACCCACTAACTTATCTAAGGTAGTGAGGTCATCCAAACTAAGGATGAATCACTGGTGGCGTTCCTGGAACGACTCTTAGAGTCATACCGGTTGTATACCCCTATTGACTCGGAGGACCCTAATAATAGGAGGGCTGTGAATTTAGCCTTCATCAGTCAATCGGCCCCAGATATTACAAAGAAACTGCAGAGGATGGGTTTGAAGGAAAGAGCCTGTCTGAGCTGGTCGAGATAGCCCAACGAGTATTCAACAATAGAAATGAGATAGATTTAGCACTGACTAAGAAGATGCCCAAGGTCCTGATTGCAGCCATGCAAGGAGCCCAGCCAAAGGGACCACCAGGAAAAGGCAGAGGCCGAGAACAGGCACCCAGGGCGAACAATGGTCCCAGGAGAGTCGGGTTAGAGAAGGACCAATGTGCATATTGCAAGAAAAAGGGACATTGGAAGAATGAGTACTCTGAAAAACTATGAGCCCCCCAAAAAGAAGGCCCCCCTCATCCTCTTCGAGGACACAGAATGAGGAGGTCAGTGTTCCTACATTGTGAGCCCCCAGGAGCCCAGGGTAACTTTACAAGTCGGGGCAAGCCTGTGAACTTCTTGGTGGACACAGGAGCTACCTACTCTGTCCTACAGAGTGCCCAGTGTCCACTCTCAAAGGAAAAGACACTTATACAAGGGGCCACTGGATAAGGGAAATCTTACCATTGGACCCAAGCCAGGATAACAGATCTGGGGAAAGAAACGATTACCCATTCATTTCTAGTTATGCCAGAATGCCCGTGCCCACTGCTGGGTAGAGAGTTGCTACAGAAGTTACAGGCCACAATCTCCTTCAAGGAAGGGCATACTGAACTGACTGTCGGGTCAGGCCCACCAGCCATTCTACTCACCTGCCCATTGTCTGAGGAATACCTTTTACTAGAGGAGCCCCTAGCAAACTCGCCGTGGGTCTTGCCTAAAAACTCCCTGTTAACTGAATTCCAACAAAGGATTCCTGGTGTCTGGGCAGAGGCAAATCCCCCCAATCTGGCAGCACATCATCCACCTATTATAGTGACTCTGTCCAATTCAGCTATTCCAGCCCGGATACGTCAATACCCTATCAGTCAGAAGGCCCGAACGGGTATTGCTGTTCATATTCGAAGGTCGAGGAAGGCAGGAATCTTAGTTCCCTGCCACTCCCCCTGGAACACTCCTTTGCTCCCAGTACTGAAGCCCGGCACCAATGACTATCGACCTGTCCAGGATCTCAGGGAGGTTAATAAGCGAGTTGAGACCATCCACCCGATGGTCCCCAACACTTACACTCTTCTCAGCCAACTACCCGCAAGTCATCAAGTATATACTGTCCTAGATTTGAAAGATGTCTTCTTTGCTCTGCCGCTGGCCAAGGCTAGCCAGCCCATCTTTGCTTTTGAGTAGGAAGACCCAGACTTTACTCAGGACAATTGACTTAGACTCGACTGCTTCAGGGCTTCAGGAACTCCCCAACCCTGTTCGATGAAGCCCTAAGTCAGGACTTAATCGAATTCCGCCAGTGGCACCCTGAGGTAGTACTTCTACAATATGTTGATGATCTTTTGCTAGCGACTGAAACAGAATTAGACTGTGAACAGGCT
>NW_011894815.1:1128-1466 GCF_000151845.1 Pteropus vampyrus | reverse complement strand
ATTGTGTGACCACGGGGTGAGCTCTGTTTTCTACTTAATGCGCACACGTGCTAAGATGCGGGAGCATGCCGCCCTCTCCCTCTCCCTCCCTCCCTTCCTCTCCCACACTCCCCATCCCCCTCTCCCAACCTCCCCCTGCCCCTCCCCTGACTCCCCCCGTCTGGTTTCAGAATATGACCCTCACCTGTGTATTCTGGGATGTGGCCAAAGGTAGGGCCCAGAGGGCCTCCTCTGGGTAAGACGGGCAGGGAGGGTATGGGCTCCCTTCTTGCCCTCTGTCCCCTTTTCCTCCTCTCTGGTACCCTCTCTTCCCTTCTTCCTCCCCACCCGTCCACTCC
>NW_011894815.1:0-1078 GCF_000151845.1 Pteropus vampyrus | reverse complement strand
GGCAGGGAGGGTATGGGCTCCCTTCTTGCCCTCTGTCCCCTTTTCCTCCTCTCTGGTACCCTCTCTTCCCTTCTTCCTCCCCACCCGTCCACTCCAGGGCCTACAGGAGACTGGTCTTCCGAGGGCTGCTCTACAGAGCCTGGGGCCAAGCAGACTGTGTGCCACTGTGACCACCTGACCTTCTTCGCCCTACTGTTGGTAACAGCCCATTCACCCAGATCCCAGCAGTTCTGAAGATGCCCAGACTTCTGTCCCCAGAGGGGGCTGCCTGGCCTCCAACTGATGAGGGGTGGGGTGTGGTTTGCCCACAGAGGCCGGTCTTGGACAAGGTCACCGCGCAGATCCTCACACGCATTTCCCAGGCTGGCTGTGGAACGTCCATGATCTTCCTGGCCTTCACGATTATCCTCTACACGGCCCTGAGGTGGGTGACGCCATCCCCACTCCCTCCTGTCCTCAAGGGCGGCAGCAGTGCAGGGTAGAAGGCTCCCTGGTTGCGCAGCATTATACTGATGTCTTCCCCAAACCTTAGTTTGCTCATCTATAAAATGGGGCTAGAGGTTGAAATGTGTCGAGGCCATTTCAGTTACAAGTGGCAGAAACTCAGCTCACATTGGCTGAAACGTAATAGGGAGGGTGTGCTTCATGTGGCTGAGAAACCCAAAGTGTGCTCGCGTCAGGCACAGGTGAATCCAGGACCACGCTCCCAGGCCTTGACCTCCCGCTGCTTCTCACAACTTTGCTTTCTCCTGTCAGTCATGCCGGGCAGCTTCTCCGCACTCAGGGGAAACCCCAGGCTTGCACCACAGCTTCTTAGCTGCCCACACTGAGTCCCAGAGCTGAATTCTTTAAACGTTTCTTTTTTTTTTTTTTTTGAAATAATTATAGACTAACAGGAAGTGGCGAAAATAGTACATAGAATCCTATGGTTTCTTCATCCAGCTTTCCCCGGAGATAACATTTTGTATAACCCAGGTGCAATATCAAAACCAGGAAACTGACATTGGTACAGTGCTACTAACTCGAATACAGACCTCATTCAGTCTCTTCCACTTTTTACATGCGCACGTGCACGTGA
>NW_011894814.1:3596-5178 GCF_000151845.1 Pteropus vampyrus | reverse complement strand
GTTTTCTTTTAATCCCTTCATATATTCCTTTCTGCTTGCTTGTACAGCCCAAAGAGAGCTCCTAAAAGCCACTCTCCAGGTTAGAAGTGACAACTTTAAGTTATTTTTGTACTTTCACATTTTCTGTTCACATAGTGATGAAATAAGATGAGTCCCAGAATAAATTCATTGATGAGGATAATAGCAGACAAAAAAACAAAATAGAACAACAGCGAAACAACCTAATATCGTGTGGGAGAAAATGAATAGTGTGTCATTTGTTAGAAAAGTTCTGAAAGTTCTAGTGTTTATTTTAATAAAATGAGTGTTTATAATAATATGAATATAGGAATATATTAACAAATATAAAATGAAGTATATTTATAAATTTGTAAATTTTCTCATTTTATTGAATTTTAATAGGATTACTCTTAGGTATCCAAAATATTTGGAGAATAGTATACTTTTTAAAGCTTACCTCTTCACTTTTCTATGTGTAATTCTTTCATATACATTAGAAAAAGAGTATAACACATAGAGCTGCAGCGCAATAGAAATATTTTTGAGGGGATATTCATACTGTCAATAGATTTTGCTCTTAATAGACAGTGCTATTTTTTTTTGCCAGTACTGTATATGGCAATTTTTACTTTTATTTATGAAAGAAAGCACGTGTTATGTCTCTTGTACTCTATGAAAATGTGCAGCTCTGGCAGTTACACTGGATGGTTTTGCTGTAGTAATTAAAACACAGATGGAGCTCATTTCTTTCCCAAGTGTTTGATTGGCAGATACTCTGTGATCAACGCTTCTCTCAGCTGAGCACGTTGGTACCATCTGCCTTCAGCTGGCTTGGAGAGGATGGTTGCAGCGGAATTTCCTGATCATTACGTGAGACAATTTAAATAGAGTATATTCTACTTGCCGAAGCCATGAAATAGTATATAAGGGTTTTCATGACGGTCAGTTTGCAATTAAAGAAATATTCATTAATAAATATTTTTTGAAATCCACCATTCCCTTTATCTGCTTAAAATATTTACAGCATAACAAAATCACTACATCTTAAAAAGTCAAAGTTTCTAAACAAGTTGAGTGGGTGGGGCATTTTGTTTTTCGCAAGGTTGTTAGAGATGGTTTCAAATCAGAGTCCTGTGTTTTGAACCATTAGTGCCAATACTAGTTACAACTAAAAATGCTTTAGTATCCTGTCTCCTAAACCCAATGCTAAAACACGTTAGAAGGATATGCTAATTAAAAATTTTTGTATGTTTATAACTTTTAGAAATAGATTATGATAAATGATATTTATTTAAATATCAAGATCGGAAATAGATAAATTTACGTTCATCTAATTTTGATGCAAATAGGTAAATGTGGGTTATTATGTAGAAAAAACATTTAAGACATTGGAAGCACAGAAAAAAATGACATTTTTTTAAAAAAAGAGGAGAGAAATAATTATTTTAGTGTCCTGGAAATATATACTTATACAAACATATAGTCTAGATTTATAAAGAATAAACACGTATTATGCATAATAACATGAATTCTATATACAATTAAGTAGTGGGAAACTGATTTGAGTTCCCCCTTCCCTGTC
>NW_011894814.1:0-2121 GCF_000151845.1 Pteropus vampyrus | reverse complement strand
ACCATCATATAGAACTTGGTGTGAGAAATAATTAGACATGAAAGACCGAACAACTGGGTGATAGGATTTCTTGCATCCGTGACTTGATTCCTGGAAGGAACACTGGAGCGGGTGTCAAACTACAGTCAGAGTAAGCAATTAAGAGCAAGTAATCTTAGCATACTTGACTAAGAATTAGAGTGTGGATTCTCTCTTCTCCCATGGGCATTTTTCCCCCAAGAATGGCATAAAGAAAGAAACTGAAAATGACCCAAAATCAAGCTTTAACTTCCAGTGGTCCTAAGTTTAAGTTTACTATTAACCCTGACATTCTATATTTACAAGTTAACTTAAAATATTTTTTTGTTTTAATTTTTAAATTACAGTTGACATTCAGTATTATTTTATCTTAGTTTCAGGTGTACAGGTATGCAGCATAGTGGTTAGACATTTATATAATTTATGAAGTGATTCCCCTGATTAGTCTAGTACCCACCTGGCACCATACGTAGTTATTACAGTATTATTGACTATATTTTTTATGCTGTATTTTACATCCCATGACTGTTTTGTAACTACCAATTTGTACTTAATCCCTTCACCTTTTTCGCCCAGACCCCCAACCCTCCTCCCATCTGGCAACCTTTAGTTTATTCTCTGTATCTGTGAGTCTGTTTTTTTCTGTTTTGTTTGTTCATTATTTTATTCTTTAGATTCTACCTCTGAGTGAAATCATATGGCATTTGTTTTTCTCTGTCTGGTTAACTTTTAGTAGACCTATTATAATGTATACTCTCTAAAGCAGATTCTGAATTTGCGATAATATAGTTACAGAAAGAGAACTAACTGTATCTCCAATAGGCTCTGACCATGAAAAAGATAGCAGTTCTGCCCCCTTCCCTATTTAGGAGAAAAAATGCTAATGCTTTCATTATTTTATCTTTTCTTAGTGTGTGTTTCTAGCTTACTAAGCATTAAGTTAATTTAACTTAACACTTTTATCATGGTTTGGAGCGTTGGAAATGGAAACATTTAAGATGACATTTGGTTTATTAAAAACCCATGAAACTAGCAGATGGTTTAGGGAAGCAGCATTAAGGATGCTACTTGATCCTTAATTCAAGACCATACTTGATGCTGCATCTGGAAGAAGAGCTATGCCAAGATAACTGCTGTTGAGTTAAAGACCATGTTATTCATAAATATTCAGGAAAATAAGAGATAAATGTTCATGAGCATAGTAGTATATGAAACCAAATAGATATTCCATGGGAGAAAGGTTCTACAAGCATTTCTAAATCTGTAGTATTTATTCATATAACATTTAAATAAACCTATGAAGAATAGAATTTTATAATGAATACAACCAAAACTTTATAGCTATATTACTTTATCTTATTCATTCTCTGTGCAAATGAAAATTGTCATTTGTAATAGTCACTGGGATAAATAATCATTGTGTATTTTTACTCCTTCACATCAAATATAGAATTTCCAAGTTTTTGTCTTTAAATGTTTTCCCAACACATATAGTATTAATAAGCTGAGTAAATTAATTGGTACTGCATATAACTGTGATAGCTGGCATCTGGTTACTTTTCCTTTTATTCAGTTTACTGTTTTACTATAATCACTGTATTTGTGAGCTTTTATGCTTTCTGCTTCATACATGCTCTTTTTTTTTTTTTTTCAGTGAGGAAAAGGAGGCTCAAAGCAGTGTTAGATACAGGTGACAGGTTTCCTAATTAGTTTTATTAGAGTAGAAATAAATCACTTAAAAACATTTATGAGTTCTATTGACCTCTTTTTTTTTTATTAAGAAGTGTAAACTTTCTGGAATAAGGACTCACTCTAAATAAACATTTGTGTGTGCGTGTGTGTATGTATGTATTATAATCCATGTAGTTAGGATATTGTTGCTAGGTCTAAAAACCTGTGTCTAGCTGCCAAATTAGACTTCAGGAGACCCTGAACAATGCTGCAATGGTCAGGAAATAGGAAATTACTCACTGTTGACATAGATACTGATTTGCTGAGAGGCTGCATTGGCTTCCCAAGATCCCAGAGACTCGGCAGCTGGAGAGGAAGTGCTTTTCCTACATGAGCATTGATTCTCTGTGGGAGCCCTGCAGGCTCCTGACC
>NW_011894813.1:6857-7241 GCF_000151845.1 Pteropus vampyrus | reverse complement strand
ACCACACAGTTGCCATTAATAAGCGGTAGTTCATATCATCGATGATGGAGATGAATGAAAGAAATGGAGCAATAAATGGTTAAAAGGCAGTTTCCGTCTTCATAGTCATTAGCTGCCTTAGATACGAGTATTGTATCTAAGATACAATAGAATTTGGGACCCCCCCAAATTCTAGTTAATAAGCGCAGAGGTTTGGAGTCGGGCAATGTCTTTGAGCCTCGGATCTCTCTCCTAGGAAGGCGCGTAGAAACCACAAAGGTGCCTCGTGCCTTGGTTAGGGCTAGTGGAGCCAAGCAAGGAGTTTGCACTCCTGGTCCCAATGTCTGGGGCTGGGTTACTAGTGCAGATGGAAAATAGCAAAATGCAAAATCTGAGGGTTTGGCT
>NW_011894813.1:0-1412 GCF_000151845.1 Pteropus vampyrus | reverse complement strand
GAGTTCTAACTCCATGCTACCCCAGTGCTCAAGAAAATTGATTACAGTATTGAAGTCCCTACTTTGTTTGTGTAGAAATAGTGTAGGTCTGTCTCGTAAGTACAAATAAATGAACAGGGCATTGTCTACTGATTCCTTCTTGACCCAAATTGGGAGATGCCAGGTGAGAGTGGTTATTCCCAGAGGTGTGACTTGGTCACAGTGATCAAGAGGCAGTAGGAGAAAATAGATCTAAGCTTTCAATACCTGCGCTTGAATTACTTTTTCTGATTTGACCTGTAAATCGATAAGAAACAACCAGTCAGACAGTTAGTAAATAAACACAAACTTGGGAAAAGCACAGAGGATGACATAAAGTAATGGAGATCTAATTAATCCTGTAGGAGCAATATAAAGAGTGACAGTTCAAAGACCTATAATGCTCCAGAAGCTATGTGAGCACAAGGGGAATTCTCAGTCTCAGAATGCTATTGCCTGGGTCTCTGAATGTATTTAGGTCTTTGTTATGCTGGGGGCTCACATGTAAAAGGTTCAAGCTGGGCACAGTGTAGATAGCACAGAAATGTGTTATGTTTACCTTCACAGGCACTCGGAGGAAAATGGAGCCTTGACTCTCAGAACTTGTAGATAATTTGGCAAATATTTCTTGGTACCTACTGTGTGCTCAGCATTTAGCCCAGAGACATAATAAATCTAACTCATTTTCTGTGTTCACTACCAGCCAAATAGCTGCCTTTCATTTCTCAGAGTCAGACTGAGGCTGGCTTTCGATCACTGGGTATAGTGTACAGCTGTAAGCAACTTTCTCTTATTTAAGAGGCCAACTCCATCCCTCGACCCAGAGAGATTAAAATGCCAAATAATTGCATTAAATCAAAGATTTCTAGTTCCAAACCTGAAAAAAAAAAATTAATGAAGACCACTGACGCACTTGAGAAAGAGGAACCTGACCCCATGCATTGAATAGTGAGTGGGAGAAGGCATCCAGTAAACGGGCAAGGTAAGGACTTTGAGGTCCCTATACTTAAATTTAAAAACTGATTCTGTCACTTCTTGCTCTCTCCAAGACATGGTCTTCTCATCTCTCCAAAAGGAGCAATTCTACTTACCTCATCAGGTTTATGTAACAATTAATAATATACGAATACGTAATAGCACAGTGCTGGCTATAACATGGGCTTGGCAAGCACAAAACTTGCCCTTCTCCTCCTTGCCCTCATATCCTGGGCCTTCATGAACTATAATCTTGGTTTTGGCAAAACCTCAAGTCAAGTAGATAGTACATGTGGCTGGAACTTTTCTGAGATGAGTGTGCAAATTGAGCATAAAATATTCAAATTCTAAAAACAGAAACCACCATCTCTCTACAAGTGTGTCTTAACCAGGTTTCCTTTCAGAAAGTAGGGCCTGAA
>NW_011894812.1:3424-5839 GCF_000151845.1 Pteropus vampyrus | reverse complement strand
TTACATACCACTTTTTATAATCTACTTTATCAATTTATGCTTTTACTCTCAATAATCCTTATAATTTTAGGACCACATGTAATAATCTAGAAATTTGAGAGAATCCTCAAAGCTGAACGTCAAAATGCATTTTTTATTTAACCGAATGTTAAGTTCTCCGTAAGTCCATCAACTTCAATAATTTATCTATCAACAAATTAAATATCTACACACTGAATAACTAAAATACCCAAATATTATTATAAAAAGATGTAATAAAAAGGGACATAAATTTTAAAAAGTACCTTTCAAAGATATCTTGAATTTATAAATTTAACAATGATTTAACAAAGTATATATTTGCTTATCTCTTCATTTATTGATTGCTTGTTATAAGCCAGGTACTTTCGTAGGCACAAGATACATAAAGATTAAAAGAAAACAAAAAGGCCTACATTTGAGAAATGTATAATTTGGTATGGAGATAAATTTGTGTTTCATTTGATGTTTAATGTTTGCTTTTATTTAATTCATTCTTTCTTCTGGTGTGTGAGATGATTTTTTTTGTCTCTTCTAAAACATTTATAGGAAAGTAGATTAATACCCAGTAGACAATGGATTTTAAATAAGAGTTGAAAAAAAACAGTCTGTGCTTCAATTTTTGATCTAGAAAATAGAGATTTTTATGAATCAAATGTTCAAAGGTTAGAATTTAAGCCAAATCATAGTAAGGTAAATCACAACAGTTAAACATGTTGATTAAAATGCAAGAAGAAGGCTTTGAAAAGAAATGCAAATATCAGACAAGAAAAAATGGCATCACTCTAAACAATAAAAAAAAAAAAACCTCTGAAAAACGTTTGCAAATCTTAATAGAATGAAAAACCTAGAGACCCTTAGTCCAAAACAAGCCAGAATGAAAAAGACTGAGATGAAATGAAAATAAAAAATAATCTAAAGCGATGATTAAATTAGGAATCTTGCAAGAAAGTTTTAAACTCATTTGCAGAATTAAAATCCTGATGGGAGGGCAAAACTAAAATTGCAAAATAACAAAATAAGGATATAAAAGACAACTTTCAGATACTTCATTACAATGAAGAGAGGAAAGGAAAAAATTAAGAAAGTAGATGACATGAATAATGAGGATAGGAGATCCAAATTGTGGATTAGTATTACTTATAAAATAATTGGACACGTTAAACAAATAGAAGAAAACTACCTGAGCTTAACAAAAAATTATGATTGAAAGAGTAAAACAAAATCACTGAACAAGGAACCACTCTTTGATGCATTATGGGAAGCATTAAAAAGAAAAACAGAAAACGAAACAAAAAAATCCCTCAATATATATGTAGAAAAAATAAAAAAGCAAATCACCAAGGCAGGAAAAAATGAATTGTCTTTTGAAACATTATTGAGACTATAATCAAGTACAATCTTTAGATTTCTGAGGAGATACATCTCAAAAGGACTTTTGAGAAAGCCACATTTTAAGTCAAAAGCAATGAAAAAATATAGTTTAATATTAAAAAAGAAATAAATCTATGTACTTTAGAAAAAAACAAAATAGGAAAAAAACCTACAAAATTAAGAGTTCAGGAATGGGAAAATTCTTAGTATAAACTGGATAGTAATATGCCCTACAAGCACTTGAACACTGAAGTAATTCTAAATATATATTATAAATATAGCTACAAACATTGTATTTTAGAAGATATATAAAATATAAATGTTTTAA
This sequence comes from Pteropus vampyrus, assembly GCF_000151845.1. Lineage (NCBI taxonomy): Eukaryota > Metazoa > Chordata > Mammalia > Chiroptera > Pteropodidae > Pteropus > Pteropus vampyrus. The sequence goes on along the minus strand of NW_011894812.1, from coordinate 4,119 downwards.
TATAATTATTTTATTCTCAAATCCTAATTGTTAATAAACACCAGAAGTAGATATAAAAGGAGAAAAAAAATGTTCTAAATTCTTATTTCAAATAGAATAATCTTAAGTTATAACTTTCTTTTGATTGTATCAATGAGAGAGAAATGTAGGTTAAATGTGATTTTTAAAAACAAAGATAACTACTAGCTGAGTTTTAAACAACAGAATACATACTTTTCAAAAAGATATATCCTTATCCATATTAAACTGACAACACTGATAAAAGAAGTAACGTTGAAGCATAGACAAAGGGTCATAGTCCCTTCATATTGCTGAAAGGAAATTTGGGAACATCTATTATTATCTGTAAAATTTGCTTCTATTTGATACAGTAGTTCTACACCTCAGGATTATTGCAAAAAACATCATAAGTTAATGAAAAATGTGATGTTTATCATGAAATTGAAAACAACAGTAATTGGACAGAAAAGCAATGTCCATCAATAAGGTATGGGTGAAATAAATGCCATTGGCTGGAATACTAAGGAGATATAAAAAACGGTGTAAGATAATTAAATGTTCACAAGTCATTAAGTAAAAAAATAAATCTTTATTAGGAGTCATCTCATTTTTGTGAAAAAAGATGTCACAATAAATATTCCTATGCTGTTAATGTTAATATGTTAATGGGGATTATGAATGATCTGTATTTTCTC
>NW_011894812.1:0-354 GCF_000151845.1 Pteropus vampyrus | reverse complement strand
ACTGTTTTTAAATATGGTTTATATTTTATCAGTGATATTATTTTTAAAAATTGGTGCCCAGGGGTAGTTAATACTATTGATACTAGCTGCAAGCTATCCTAATCCTGTTAGATGATAAAATGGGTTTCCTGGGAAAGCTCTTTAGCAATGACAGATGTGAATCCTGCCTGAGAGAACAGGCCGATTCTCTTATAAACCCATTTATACCAGAAACTAGAAAGGACTTCCTAGGTAGGTAGTTCCCCACAGGTGGAAAAAAAATAATTTAGTTTAACCTCTGATAAATTAAGATTAGAAATTCATATAATTAATAAACAACCTGACAAGCACAGGACATATTTAAACATTTTCAAA
>NW_011894811.1:3433-4728 GCF_000151845.1 Pteropus vampyrus | reverse complement strand
TGCCCCCCCATACCTGCTCCTCTACGAGGGCCCCCCTTGGTGCCCCCCGGCCTGTCTTGACACTCCGCCTGCAAGCCCCACCTCCCCCACTGGGCTCGAGACCCCCTCACTCGACCCCCTCTCTCCCAGCTGGTACCTGTGCTCTCAGCTGCTCCCCCAGCACCCCCCGGCACACGCCCCCCAGCTGCCCCCGCCCCCGGCACACGCCCCCTCCCTTCTCCAGCGGCCTGTGGGGCATGGCACCGGGGAATTTTGGAGTCCAGTCCCCCTCCCCCATTCCGGCCAGGAGGCCCAGCTCTCCCACCCCCAGCCCCCCGCTTCTGCAGACCCCCCTGCCCTGTGAGTGGCTCGGGGGGGGCCAGAGACCCCTGGAAGCCCATGCGGGAGGCCGTGCTTCCTCAGGTGGCCTCTGAACTCCCTGGAGGCAACCTTCTAGGTCCCCAGGGCGGGCAGGGTTCTGGGCCCAGCCTGTCAGCCAATGTTTGTTGAGTGGCTCTCAGTTGTGAACATCGCCACAGGCAGGGCCAGAGTCCCCTCCTGGAGCTGCGGCCCCAGGCCAGCCAGCCCTGGGTGTGCTTGGGGGCAGGGTAGGCCCAGGCAGCTCTGGCCCTAAGCAGGACCCCAAAGCGGGACCGGGCTGGCGTGCCTGGCCAAGGACTCAGCCTATTCAGCCTTGCTGAGGCCGAGAGCCCACGGGGCCAGGGAAGGCAGGGAGGGAACCCCAGTGGGAGCTGATCGGGCTGCCCCACAGAGGGGAGCCCGACGTCATGGGGCTGCCAAAGGGGCGCACTTGAGGACAGGCTGCCCGCAGGGCCAGGCCCAGGTCTCCAGTGGGCAGCCGGGGGAGGCCAGCGTCCAGAGGAGCCAGCGTTCGGGCCTTGGCATCGGACACCAGGGGGCGCCTGTTCTCTCGTCCGGGCTTGGCCTCTGGGCTCAGGCCAGTTATGGCACCAGGGTGTCCCCAGCTCCCCTGACCACTGCCCAGCCCTGGGGTCACGGAACACCTGGGGCAGGCTGTGAGAACCGCCTGCTGCACCCCAGTCCCCGCCCACGGCCCCTGCGGGATGCCGGGTGGCCTGGCTTGCAGACGCCTGCTCGCTGAGCTGTGTGCGTGCGTGTGTGTGTTGTAGCTGGCACGCCTGTGTGCGTGTGTCCTCGTGTGTGAGCACATGTGAGGAGGCTGGGAGGGGGAGGTTCCCCACCGTGACTGGCGCTCAGCTGTCCCCCCTCCTGCCCCCCCCCTCAGCCTCTCCCCAAACCGGCCTCCCGCACAGGAAATGAACAAGCTGGCCGGG
>NW_011894811.1:0-743 GCF_000151845.1 Pteropus vampyrus | reverse complement strand
TTGCGGTGTGGGTTCTTTCTCAGGGACATTCATGTCAGGGGTGGCCGGGTGATGACGCCCCCGGCAATGGTGGGGGTGATCCCCCACAGGAGGCATCCGTTTTTTTTTTTTGTCTGTCTTTCTGTCCAGCCAGCCAGACAACATCCTCCGGGTGCTTGTTGCCTCGGCAGGGCGTCCTGCGAGGCTCAGGGCCATGAGGAGTCTCATGTCCCACTTTTAATTAAGGATGGAGGGGAGCCCCAGCTCTGGGAAGTGCAGTCACATAGAGCCACATCCCCGGGGAGCCTGTCTGGTTTGGGGGGGTGGGTCTGGCACCTTCATGAGTGGAGCTGACCCCCTCCCAGGCCAAGGCCTGGCCCCCATGTCTGGGCAGAGAAGATGGGCGACCGAGAGGCTCAGAGAGAGGGCCGGCCCCCGCCCCGGACGCTTTGTTCTGGATGGAGCAGCCAGACACAAGGCTGGAGGCTGGTGGAGGCAGGAGAGTGAACGGTGGGTCGAGAAGGGGCTGCTGGCGGCTCCAGGCCGCGGTACCAGGCCAGGGCGCAGAGCAAGGCTGGCCAGCGCCGGCGTCTCCCCCTGCCCCCCCAGAGCCCCTGGTAGGTCAGGTGGGGCGGCTGCAGAGGACCCCTAGGTTGCAGGCTGTTCCCGAGGTGGGCATGTCTGTTTCGGGGCTTGGCCCAGGCCTCGGGCCACCACGGGAAGCTCAACGCCGCCCAGCCCTGAGACCCGGCTGCTCCCTGGTA
>NW_011894810.1:394-2602 GCF_000151845.1 Pteropus vampyrus | reverse complement strand
TGCCATATGACCTCAGTCTAGCTCATAAAAGCCAGCTTCCACCTGACCTCCTCTTTCTTGGGATGCTCGCTCTTAGAATTCAGTCATCATGCTTTGAGGAAATGAACACCACATCTAGGAGGCTACGTGTAAGTGTTCAGTTTACTCCCGGGTGGAGACCAAGATCTGAATGACATCAGCATCCAGACACGTGAGCAAGGAAGTCTTTGAGATGACTCGACCCCTAGCCTCCAGCTGAGTGCAAACACACGAGAGACTGAATGAGCAAGAACTGCTGAGCTGAGTCCAGTCAACTCTGAGAATTGTCAAAGATGGTGATGATGATAATATTAATAATGTTAATAATGTTAATAATAATAATTTTTGTTGTTTTATACGACCATTTCAGTAACTGGAGCATTGGATTGATTAGTTCTGAAATTTTCATTTGCTCATTTAAAAAAATAGTTTCCGGCGTTTTGACTACATTCTCAATCTTGTCATTTATCTCTTTAAATAAGTGTATTTCTCTTAAAGCATGTCTATGACAACTCCAGGCTCTGGTGTCTCTTGGGGTTGTTATTATTGCCCATTGTTTCTGCTAGTTGTTCATGATGTCTCATCTTGCTGTGTCCTGATTATTTTTATTATGCGAAAAACTTTTTATTGAAATAATTTGAGCCCTAAAATGCATATTATCTTCTTCCTGGTACAATTTATGTTTGCCTTCTCCAAGATGCTTCCATTATAAATTCTGCACTTTGAAATAGAATTGCTGACAGAATGACTCAGTAGGACGTCCTAGTGAATTATAGCATGAAAACTTTATCTTTAGCCTAAAATAAAAACAGTCACATAGCTTTTGAGAAATAAATGTAATATAAGTGAAGATTTATTTCTTTGCAATTAAAAAATAATAGTACTTTGAAAAATCCATTAATTCTAGAATTAATTTATATGTACAAATGCTGAAGAAACTGAGATGGCTAAGTTATAGGACCAGCATTCCAGGGCTTCATCCGTGGGAGAAGCGATAATTAAAAAACTACAGAAAATAATCTAGGATAATAAGTGCTGTAGCAGAAGGGCTATGCTGTGCCAGGAACTGCTAGGGAGGGCTTGGGCCACAAGACTCGGCTGGCTATTAAGGGAGTTACCTGCATAAAGGTGTGGGTAAAGGCAAAACAAATAAAGAGCAGGTAATGAAAGACCACTAAGCAAATATGCGTCGTTAGAGACCAAGGCAAAGCTCATCCACAGCCTCCTATTCCCAGTGACTACGGACCGATGTATAAGTTGGACAGTGAAGAAAGGTGATAGAAAAAGATCAGTTCAACTGAAATATGGTGCCGGGAGGGTTCTGCAGATACCCTGAACCTCCAGGAAGACAAACAAGTGGGTCCTACAGAAAATTCAGCTGGAAACATCGCGGGAGGCAAGAATGACACATGGGTGCTGTTCCACCTCGGCACGTCATGAGAAGACAGAGCTCTTTGGAAAAGACGGTGATGCTGGGAAAACAGAAGGCAGCAGGAGAAGAGGAGGAACAAATATGAGACGGACCGGCTCCGGGGAAAAGCCATCAGCATGAGTCTACAGCAGCTGGGCTGGGCAGTTAAGGACGGGACATTTTGGATGTCACTCATAGAGATGCCAGGAGCTGGAGCCAACTCGACAGCATGTAAAAACGAATGTGTGTGTGTGTACATTTTTACATGTATGTATGCATGTATGTATGCATGTACATATATATAGAGAACATGCACATGAAAAAACAGATAATTCAAAAGTATAAAAGTATAATTATATGCTATATGTTGAGAAGCCAGTAGCTATTATTATGCTTAATAACATAAATCATGTTATAAAAAAATACATAAAGACTATTAATGCAAGTCTTGTGTTTCCTTAATCATGGTTCCACGCTTCATCTTTAGAGCATGTTTCGTTGGTGAGAATTAACGCTAATGCAAACTGCTCACCAACCACATGGCGCCTAGGCCTTCCGTGTCAAACGCATTTTGCGTTCAACAGTTTCTTTCCTCTTCTAAGATTACAGGATTATTTAGATCCAGGATACAGTAAACTATTACTTTGTGTTCCCGATGTCTTAGCTGCTTAGATGGCGAGCCGACTGCAGTTTCCCCTTTGCCGAAGGCTCACGGACCAGTGTGGATGGATGGTCGCCCCGGTCTCACGCCCAGCCCTCACCCGGGTCAACGCTGTTTT
>NW_011894810.1:0-344 GCF_000151845.1 Pteropus vampyrus | reverse complement strand
GTCACATTAAAAAATGAGAGGCAAACAGAGAACCCACAGCCTGGTGTTCATCTGAACATCGCTGTGTTTCTTTGAGCTGGCGGAAGTCGTGACAAGGATAAAAACACCAGGGGCGCGCCCCTCCCTCCGGGACAAGTAAAGCGGTGACACAACGGGGAGTGACTGCTCACGCTTTGATGGGCGCGACAGAAAACAGCTTTCCTTTTCTGAAACTAAATCGGGGCTTCATCGTAATAGCAGAGACACATGTTCTCTAACAATTTTACCATGTTGTTATTTCCGAACCCTGCCCCACAGTTCCTCTCTTGATAAATTGTGTGCTACTGTTATTTCCAGCTCGCCTA
>NW_011894809.1:2671-3249 GCF_000151845.1 Pteropus vampyrus | reverse complement strand
AATTTATCATTCTGGGCAGTGGGCCTTTTATTCTGAGAAAAACTACAGGTTCTGGAGATTTTCTAGAATTTCTTTTATAATTTGCACTCTTCTATTTTCTCATTTCTCACTTTCTGGAACTCATATTATTCAGATCTTGGATTTCCTAAGCTCATCTAAATTTCTTATTTTTGCTTGCCTATTATCCCTTTCTTTGTCCCTTTATTCTCTTTTGGGGAGATTTCCACAACTTTCAATACAAACTTTCCTTCCGGATTTAAAATTTTCTATTATTTTCTAACAGCTCTTTCATGTTCTCAGATTTTTAAAAATATAGCATTCTGGTTTTTTTTTTTGTTTTTTTTTTTTTTTTTTACAGGTACAGTATTTCCCTTATTACTCTAAGGATAGTAAAGTTTTTTTTTTTAATAAAACTTTCTTCTCTCTTCATTCATTGTCTGTTACATCACGGCTTCTTTTGTTTGTTTTAATCTTTGATTCACGTATTGGAGGATTTCTTCAGATGTGTGGTGACCTTTGGGGCACTATTCAACTTACTACAATTACTATTTGTGTCCACTCTCAACATCCTAGCACAA
>NW_011894809.1:0-941 GCF_000151845.1 Pteropus vampyrus | reverse complement strand
AAGGGGAAAGGAAAATAGAACCTGCACTTAAAAAATATGATCGTATTTATGCACTTACATAAAATGAGAATCTGTAAAAATAATTAAAAAATAACCTCAAATATAAAAGAGAAAAATATTATTTTATTCAAGTTACTTAAACCTTTCAATGATTTGCTATTATACTTTAAATAAAATCTCACTTTTTGAAGAAAACATAGGCAGTAAACTCTAATTTCTTTTTGGATATACCTCCCTAGGCAAGGGAAACAAAAGAAAAAATAAACAAATGGGACTACATCAAACTAAAAAGTTTTTGTACATCAAAGGAAACGATCAACAAAACAAAAAGACAACCAATTGATTGGGAGAAGATATTTGTTAATACATCTGATAAAAGGTTAATATCCAAAGTATATAAAAAACTCATACAACTCAACAAAGAAAAAAAAACCAATCTAATTAAAAATTGGGCAGAAGACCTGAACAGATACTTCTCCAAAGAGGAAATACGGATGGCCAATAGACATATGAAAAGATTCTCAAGGTCACTAATCATCAGAGAGATGCAAATTAAAACCACAATGAGATATCACCTCACACTTGCCAGAATGGCTATCATCAATAAATCAAAGAACAACAAGTGTTGGCAAGGATGAGGAGAAAATTGCAAATTGGTACAGCCGCTATGGAAAACAGTCTGGAGGTTTCTCAAAAAACTAAAAATGGATATACCTTTTGACCCAGCAATTGCACTTTTGGGTATTTATCCAAAGAAAACCAAAACAATAATCCGTAAAGACCTATGCATCCTTATGTTCATAGAAGCACAATTTACAATAGCCAAGATATGGAAGGAAACTAAATGCCCATCAACAGACGATTGGATAAAGAAGTTATGGTTCATATATACAATGGAATATTACTCAGCCATTAAAAAAATGAAATCCTACCATTTGCAA
>NW_011894808.1:2107-5117 GCF_000151845.1 Pteropus vampyrus | reverse complement strand
GATGCCAGGACGTCCCTTCCCCTCCAACTCGGTCCCATCTTCCCTGAGGCGCTGGGAACTGTTGCCCTCCACAGCAGGAGGCGCTGACATCCCCGGGGTGTAACCCACTTCCCGATGCCCCGGGGACACCGGCCGGCGGTGCTGGCGGCCGCAGCGTTTACCCCGAGATAACTTGCGGAGCGCAGTCCTAACCTGACCCCCAAACCTGCCACGAAGTATCTCGCTTTTATTATTATTTCTGCTCCGCTCTAGTACACTGATGGTCTTTGCAAACAAATGACATCGTTCTATTTATAGTATTGTTTTTAGTGGCATTTCCATTTAAAAAATACAGTAATTCTTGATTGCTGAAAATGTCAAATCCTAGAAACCACAGCGTTGCTACGCGTGACGTTAGCATCATTCACGAACAGTCGTTAGCCAAAGATTCATCTGATGAACCGATCTATGTGTACTCTTCTGTTACATTAGAATTAGAGACAAGTTCTGTTCAAAACGACTCCAAGAACAGTATCGATATTTTATTTTCACAATGAAAACCAGGTCAGATTTGCTTCAGCCTCAAAGAGCGTGCTTACGTAAAATTAAATTAACGCTGGCGGCGAGCTGCACTTTTTCTAAACGGAAGATGGGTTAGGCCAGGCCTGTGGGGATCCAGCCAGACACTGCCCAGGCTCCCCCGCAGGTGGCATGGCCACAAGCCCACGCTCTGGCCAACGGGGCGTAAGAGGACCGGACACGAAAGCGTTCATTAGTGACGACGCACTGTGTGACCCAGGCTTCAGCTGCCATTTTAATTAGTGTTAAGTTCGGAGTCCTGATAAGAATAACGGGAAGAGAAGACTGAGAGCCACTGGCGTCACACGCTGCGCTAAGTGCCCCGCACCCACCTTCACAGACAGGAGCTCAGAGCAGGCCGCTCACTGATGCCTGCGCGGCACCTGCCACGTGCTGGGCCCCGTCACAGCGCCTTCCTCTGACCTTACCGAACCCTCCTTTCGGGTTATATACTGTGCCCATGTAGCACAAGAACAGCCAGAGGCCGGCAGATGTGAAACGGCGCGACCAAGGTCACACGGCTGCAAGGTGGTCGGGAGCCCGAGGCAATAACCAATGCTGTGAGTTTGGGGCCAGCACGACCACAAAAATATGCCCTCTGGGTCACCTCCCAACTGCATGACCTCGGGCAAAGAGGTTGCTTCTGCTCTTCGTGCCTCAGTTTCCCCATCCACAAGATGGGGGCAATAGCCTTACCTACCGTAGGAAGCGCTGGGGGCTTATCTCAGATAATGGTGGTGACCTGCGTGCACTGTGCACAGGCCCCGGTCCGAGGACTCTACGTGAGTGAACTCGGTCCCCAAAGGAAGGGGTCAGAACATGGCTGGCGCTGGCGCTGATTATTATTTAATGTTCACATCAACGCCATAGCACGTGGACGATCGCCCCCATTTATGCATAACACGGACAGAGAAGGAAGTGACACCTAAAGTCACCAGCGTCTAACGGTGGAGCTGCAGTTCGCACTGGCTCTACCCTCCGCCAGACCCCTTCTCAGTCCCTGCCCCAACGCTCCAGAGCATTCCCTCAGAGCGGGGCTGGACGTCCCCTCCTCTGAACCCGTGGCACCACCTCAGTGCCCAGCACAGGGGACAGTGACGAACCAACCACGTAGATCCCCCACGAGGTCCCCCGCCGGCAGAAACCACCCTGACGGCCACATGCACCTGGGCTTACCTGTCAAGAAAGGCAGAAGCTCGCTGCGGGTCCTCTCCACCCCGAGGGCCAAGGCGATGGTGGACAGCTTCTTGATGCTGTTGAGGCGGAGCTAACGAGAGAACAGAAAAGGAGGGGGACGTCAGTGAGCCCAGACGGCACCGGAACCAGGTGTGCGTGAGGGTGCCAGACAACAACTCGGCGACACCCACCAAGTGACCGAGACCTCGAGTCATTAAGCTGTGCCGGGAGCACCGGCCTCAGCAGAGCACCTTCTGGGGCTCATTGAGTCGCCACCTGCCCGGCGGCACTGTCCAAGACCATTCTGTGCAAAACTGCAGCCCCCCTGTCCCCGCTTGCCCCCCCCCCCGCCTTCGTCTCATCTTGTGCTCAAGACCATCGTGCACGCTCGGCACCCTCAAGAGTTGCCGGCAGCCACCAGGAACTGGGAAGGGGGCATGAAACGGATCTTCCCCAGAGCTTCTGGAAGAAACCAACACGACTGACACCTTGATTTCAAACTTCTGGCCTGGAGAGAATACATTGCCGTGGCTCTAAGCCACCACGTTGGTGGTGCTTCATTGCAGCAGCCACAGGAAACGAATGCGTCTGGCTCCCGTGCACATGCACACGCGGACAGGCCTGGCGCTGAGCGTTTACGAATGAGGACCTCACCCGGGCCCCCGGTCCCAAGGAGGGAGGAAGCACACCCGACACCCTCCTTCAGCACTGCGGACAGAGGCCCGAGCCAGGGAGCGCTGCGGGGGCGGGGCTCCGACCGGGCTGTGATTACTTGGCTGACTGTGACGCCTCCGCCTTGTCTTTCCATTGCAACAACGGGGCCTCCCCTCCCCAGCTAGCAGGGCTGTCACCAGAATGCAATGAGATCACCTGTGTGACAGGAAACGCCCTCGTGAGTAAGCCACTGACCGGCGCAGGGGGGGACTCGGCTTCCTGGAAGAGGCAGGGCGAGGGGTTGGGGGCTCTCTCAGCCTATCCTCCCCTGGGCCCCCGCAACTGCGAAGAGGTGTGCGGGTGACCCTTAACCTTTAAGGGTCTCTTTGGAACACGGACAATAAGGAGAATCTGAGGAAGGGCTATGCGGCTTCTCCTCAAACGCAAACATCTCTGTGCAGTATCGCTGGGTTTCTGGACTCCTTGGGCTTGAGGTGGGCCCGAAACTCACCTCCCTGACAGAAACAGGACCTCGGGGGGCCCCGGGCCGAGCTCCTGCACCGGCTATCCCGCTGCGCGCAAACCCCTGGCTTTCAGCTGTGCATGTGAAACCCCCAGCCCA
>NW_011894808.1:0-388 GCF_000151845.1 Pteropus vampyrus | reverse complement strand
TTCTCTTCGCACCTTGAACCCTGCGCCCTCAGAGCCCTCCCTGACCGGCCTACTTAAAGCGCACCTTCCTCACCCCACCTTGTGCCGCACGTCTCGGGTCTCTGCTCAAACGTCACCTCGGCAAGCCCGCCCTCGACCACTCTTTAAAACTGCACCCCGAACCCCTCTCATCCCCATCTAACACACAACACATCGTACTGTCCTTATCTTGTTTATCGTTTCCCCTAAAACCTAAGCTCCACGAGACCAAGAGTTTTTGTCCGACTCGTTCCCTGTTGCCTATCTGTGCCTATAGCGGTCCCCAACAATTTTGGACCAGGAATAGGTGCTCTTATGAGAATCTAACACCTCATGACCTGAGGCGGAGCTGAGGCGGTGATGCCGGCGC
>NW_011894807.1:600-3412 GCF_000151845.1 Pteropus vampyrus | reverse complement strand
ATCTACTCTGATAATCTCTATTTTCAATTGGTATAATTTTTAATTAAAATGATTATTGATATAGTTGAATCAATATCGACCATGTATGTAACTTTCCTATTTATTGCATTTTTTTCTTTGTCCCTCCCTTTTATCTGGATTCTCTGGTTTTAATTGAGCATTTTACAAACTTCGTTTGATCTCTTTTTCTTAGCATATTAATGACAATTTTCTTTAATTTCAGGGGTTGTCCTGGAGTTTTCAATATACATTTTAAACTAATTAAAGTCTTCCATCAGATTGCATTGTATCACTTATTGTTACTATATAACAATATTCTCGGTCCCTTCCTCCCATCCCTTATGGCCTCACTGCCATTTATTTCACTTACCCAGAGGCTGTAATAACCAATTATGTCATTATTGTTATTATTATTATTATTATTTTAAATAAACAGAGAGGAATATTTTATTCAACTAAGAATAAGAAAAATAAAATAGTTACTTCATATTTTTCTTCTCTGATATCCTTTCTCTGTGTAGATCTGAGTGTCTGAACTATATAATTTTTCTTTTACCCGAAGAACTTGTTTTAACTTTTTTTACAGGGAAGGTCTGTTGGCAATTAATTCTCTTAGTTTTTGTTTGTCTGAGAAAGCGTTCATTTCTCATTCACTTTTCAAGGATAATTTCACCGGTTATAAAATTATAGGTTGGTGTTTTGTCTTCATTTGTTTTTTTTCTGGCAGTGTAGGTGTTTCAATTCATTCTCTTGCTGTTTGCATGGTTTGTGACAAGAAGCGTTCTGCAGCTCTTCTCCTGTTTCGTCTACAAGTAAAGTATTTCTCCCTATCTCTGGCCTCTTTCGGCCCATTCTCTTTGTCTTTGCTTTTCTACAGCTTGAATGTGAAATGTCTAATGTAGATTTTTGGGTGTATTTGTCATGCTTGGTATTTTCTGAGCCTCCTACATCTGTGGTTTCATTTCTGTCATTAATTTTAGAAAGATTTTGACATTAATACTTCAAATACTTCTTCTGTTCCATGACCTTTCTTTTCCTTTGGATATTTCAATTATACATATGCTGTATCTTCTGAAATTTTCCCATATCTTGGACATTCTCATGTGTTTTTCTAATTTGTTTTCTTTTTATTCTTTACCTTTCAGTTTGGGAAGTTTCTGTCAACTTATCTTCAAGCTCGTTGATTCTTTCCTTGGCAGTGTTCAGTCTACGGGTGAACCCATCAAAGGTCTTCATCATTATGTTACAGTGTGTGTGTGTGTGTGTGTGTGTGTGTGTGTGTGTGTGTGTGTGTGTGTGAGAGAGCAAGAAAGGAAGGGCATACGATATTTCAATTCTAACATTCCCCCTTACTTTTTTCTTAGAGTTCTCATCTCTGCTTACATTACCCATCTGTTTCTGCATGTTGTCGGCCTTTCCAATAAAGCTCTTAGCACGATAATCATAGTTATCTTAAATCCCCTATCTGATAATTTCAACATCTGTGTCATATCTGAGTCTGGTTTTGATGACTGCATTATCATTTCAGATATGTTTTGTTTTTGTCTTTTGGCATCACTCTTAAGTTTTTGTTGAAAGGCAAACGTGATTATTGGATATGAAGAACTGAACTGCATAGGCTTTAAATGTGAGGCTTTATGTTATTCTGGCTGGGCGTTGGAACACACTTGGTTTTTTATTGTAATTGAAGTGTCAGAGGCATCAGATTCTTCCAGTGTTCTCATTTTTGTCTTTTCTGTTGATGTTGGAGCGTCTGAGTCTTACAGCTCTTTCAAAGTTACCTGCCGTGAATATCCTGAAATACTATTGGTGTGGTGGTAAGGTTTGGGGAAGGGGAAGCGTCCTATAATCTTTTTATTGAGTCTTAATGTTTTATTGGCCCTGTATCCCTGGGCTGTTACCTTTCACATGTGTTTCTTAATTCCTTTTTCCATGCTTACATGAGACAGGAAGTCTAGAAGGGCATGGAGTGGAGAAATTCTCTTTGTCCATATGGGATAAGGTTCTGGTAAGATCTTTTACCCTGGAGAGTAGGCATTTGTTATGGAGAACACTCTGGGTGTATCTCACGAAGATTAGTCCCCTCCTCCAGCTAGGGTCACAAAAGGATCTTCCTGGTTCTTTACTATGAGAACCTGTTATGGTTGTTGCTAAAAGTCATGAAAGTGTGGTGTCCCCCCACAAGACAGGCCCCCAAGAATTTATTATTCTCACATTAGTCAAAACTTAGCCTCCAGCAAGTCTTCAAAATTTTCATTTAAGTGTTGCTAATAGCTATGGCTCTAGTAGCTTCTACTCCGGATAAGCAGATCTCAGTTGTGACTCTGGATTCACCTATTTCTACAGATTTGAGAGTGACGGTTTGTCATGCGACATGTATTTTTTGATCCAAGAAAAGTCATTTAATATCATGTTTATAGTTTTGTTTTTCTTTTTTTTTTCTGGTGAGGACCAGAGTGACAAATTTCAAGCTCTTTACATGTTAAATTTGTCTGGTATATGAATTATATCTCGATAAAGCTGTTATTTAAAAAGAGTGATAAGTAGAAAACAGTTTCAAACATGATCGATGTTATTCCAACTATATCAAAATCTCTTTAAATGAAAATGGTTGTTGTTTTCATTATGTTTATGATATTATAATTAAGTGCTTTATGGCAGGTCATGATTTTTTATTTACAATGGTAACATAAAGTTTACTCTTAATGAAAACATTAAACTAGGATTTCAGTTAAATAAGGAAAACTGTAATTAAGGTGGCATCACAAAGAATATGCACAGACTTGGGCGAGTTCGGGAGCCCGCGCTCACA
>NW_011894807.1:0-550 GCF_000151845.1 Pteropus vampyrus | reverse complement strand
ACTGGGCAAAGTCCTTAGCACAGAGCATACTTATAGTAAGCCCTCAAGGAATGAGGACATTTATTACTTTTATTTTACTAGTTGTTGCTATTACTGTAAATCCTTACTTTATACCTATTAGATAGATGGGGGAATTATTACTACTATTTAGGGGAAAGGACAAGAAATGAAGTAAGTTGCCCAGTCATCTATTTGGAGAAAAAGTAGCAAAGCTGCATGTTGAGCCCGTGCCTTCCATCTGTCTGCTCGTCCTGAGCTGATCCCACTAGCCACGGTCCTTTACCAGAGCAGGGGGCTAAAGAATAGCCATGAATAACAGTTCAATTTATCTTAAGTGTTAAAGTGGCAGATGATACAGAGGTAAAGGGTCGTGGCCCTTAACTCTTAGTAAAGTTATCAATTTATCAGGATTCTCTACCATCCAGCCTAAAGGTTTATTTTATTTTATTTTTACGCCACAATTCTTTCAGCGATAACCTGACTTCACAAGCCAATCATCTGAATCCACAGCAACTTCTTAGAGTAACTGTTTTGCCGCATCCTGCAATTG
>NW_011894806.1:3858-4857 GCF_000151845.1 Pteropus vampyrus | reverse complement strand
CCCCCTCTCAATTCTTCTCCTCTCTCTCGGGGGGCTGCTACCTTCGTGGTCACCGTCCTGTCTCCCCCACACCTGCAGCGCCAGCCCCTCAACTCCTCCTCACCAGAGTGGTGCTAAAATAGTGCTAAAACCCATGTCCTTCTGCCCAAGCCCACCCCCCGCGGTCCCCGCGTGTCCAGCAGACAGATGATGGCTCCCAGATCAGAGGCCAGCCGACGGGTTACCATAGGTCCAGATGACACTTCCACCTCGGGGCACGGAAGGAAACAGGGCAGCGAACTGCTGATTTTCTCTAAGCCAAAGTCTGCGAATCAAACAGCTGTTCCTGATGCAGAGATTGAGCCCTTCGTTCCTTCCTGATGTTAAAATGTTCTTTATTTTGGTCATCGGTAACGACAGTAAGTTGTAGTCGTCATTGTTCTAACGCCTTTCTTAGCAAAGTAAAATGCCGGCCGACGACAAACGTCGGTGCCTCTTTTAAGATTTGGGTAGTTGGACAAATAAGGAGGTACAGGACGAGGCTGTCTGTGTCCACGGCGCTTTGCAGTCGTCGCTGTTCCTGCCGAGACCACCCTCCTGACCGTGCTAGTGGCCTCATCACGTGGTCTGGGGGTTCGGCATCCTGGGAACACTCTCGCTATCTCTGGAGCCCAGAAAACGCTAACCGGCAGCCTCTCTTGCCACTAAATGCAGGCGCGGGTGTTGTGTCCACCGCTGGGATCTCTGATTCGAGCATCGGCACCTTGCAGAAGGGGGGAGGGTCGTGACACAAGCACTGGCTTTGGTCGCGAGGAGAGCTCCTGGCTCGGCCGTGGCAGTTTCGCTGCAGGCCGGTGGGCCCGATGCGGCGACACGCTCCTCACCGAGCCAGTCCTGGGAGCTCAGCGCTGAGGATGCTTCTTTAGCTGCCCCCACGCTGCTGGATTGCCCAGTTACCCTGCGACGCGTCCCTTCTTGGTAAAATCAGCCCTTGTCCATTTCCGTTTCTTGCATGTGAGT
>NW_011894806.1:0-264 GCF_000151845.1 Pteropus vampyrus | reverse complement strand
CCCCATTCCTGCCATACCCAGGTGACATTTTCCTATGGCTCAAAAACCCCAGCAAGAGAAGGAAGCAGAGACTTACATCATCGAAAGTGGTAAAGAGCAAAAACAATTGTATTTTTCACTTAGGGATGTCCCACGTGGAGATGGCAAAAAGCGAAGAAGGGTCTGCAATCCGCGTCTCGTTTTCCCTTTCCTTGGTGAAGCGGATAGGACCAGTCCGCATGCTCTCTGCGTGCATCACATAGGACCAGTCCGCATGCTCTCTGC
>NW_011894805.1:2020-4494 GCF_000151845.1 Pteropus vampyrus | reverse complement strand
ATCTGTCTGCCGGTCTGTCTACCTATCAATTATCCATCTAATTGTTCATCTCTTTAAGACTTCTCACTGTGAAATATCAGAGAAAAAAAGAACATTATAAGAGCTTTCAGAGATTTAAAAATAATAAATAAATCATATCCAAAGGATTAGAAATCAGAATGCCTTGATATTCTCAAAGGAAACATTGAGAGGAAAATAGAAAATTGGGAACTGTATTAAAAGTTCTGAAACAAAATTCAATATTCTGTCAAATAAGCCACCAAGTATAAGTATAGAATAAACATTTTCAAATATTCAAAGTATTGCATTCTATACACCCTTTCTCAAGAAGTTATTAGACCAGTAATTCCCAACTTTGAAAGGATATGTTTTAAAATGGAAATTTAAAAAAGTAATTTCTGAACCCTATCAATGAATAACCAGAATTTTCTTTTTTTTCGGGGGGAGGAGGGTAGGGGTGGTACTGATATCCATGCTTAGGTACTTTAAAAAATTTGGCCAGCTAATTCTAATAGAAATCTAGCTCTTTTGTACTAGGAGAGGTATGCCGCCAAAATAGTTGATGAGGCCAAGAAAGAGAAAAATAAAAAAAAAACCCAGCCTACAAAAACCAAAAAAAATCCAATAACAGAGAAAAAGAATCTCCAGGAGAAGGGGAAGGGCTATCCTGAGATATCTCCATCCACAATGAGCTGTAACTCAAGAAAAAGGCGTATGAATTACGATCATTATAGTGGTACCCCCTGTGCCATTTTTACTCTTTTTCTATCTGTTCAGTCTGGATCAGGTCCTTTTTTATCCTATTCTTGTCATGTCCCTGCTCTTCTCTAAATGCGTTGCTGCCAAAAACAGCTAAGAAGATGCATGTGTTTGTAGACGTATTCTCCATAGAATGAGAAGTGGCTATTTTCTAAGCTTAGAAATAGAAAATGCAAATCAACTGATTCTTCGGCTATTGTCTCTCCAGGTATATGATCTCTTTCCCACACTACAGCATTTCCAGGTGGTTTCCTAAGGCTCCCAAGCCTCTCTCATATCCTTGCTTTGGCTTCCATAGAGAAAAATCTGTCAACTCCCAGGGTAACAGAAGCCAGACGATGATTAAGAAACCCTGCAGACAGCCTTCATCTAGTGTCAGCCACGCATTCCTTTCTGAGAATCGTTACTTGTGTTATTGTTATTTTACAAAACTTTACCAATTTATTGTTTAGGGAGATATTAACAAGTGATAACACAATAAAGACAACGAAGAAATGATTAGTGCCATTGCTGGAATATGAGTCAACAGAGAGACGGATATAAACAGAAAAGAGCAGATAGAAGCTTTTAAGTCACTATATTTTTTTCTCAAGCTGGGGAATAGTAACAAGTGTTCATTTTAAAATTGCTTTTTGAAATGCACACATAAATGTTATATACTCTTCTCTATGCGTGGTGTAGACCGAAATAAAATATTTAAAGAAGGATATACATTAAACACAGTTTTTACAGATTGGTTTATAAAATAATTTTGAGGCAATTGCTTTCTTTAAGAGAGAAACTTTTTCTTAAAGAAATGTTATAGTCTAGTAGTTGAAGGGTGATAAAGAAAGCAAATGCCCATTAATGAACCACACAATGTAGTGATAGATTGATTCCTAATCAAATAGTGTAGATAATTAGTGTAAGAACAATTATGGAAAGATATATCTATCACTGAATGTTATTGGAAAAACTCATGAAGAACACAGGTCAAACTCAAAGCAGAGCAGTATTTGCCCAAGAGAGGTTGCCCATAATCATATATTTGTAAACAAACAAACAAACAAACAAACAAAAACATTTTTGTAAGATACACTTTAGGTTTATTTTAATCCTGTAGGCAATGTTCTCAATGGATTAATATTGCCACAAATGGGGCAAACATCATTGAATTTTGCCGCTTTCAGTATAAAAGAAGAAACTCTAACCCTAACCCTGCTTTTGCATTCCAGAGGCAGTTTATTTCACACTTAAAAATGCTTCTCCAGATGATATGTCCAATGAAATAAGTCATCCCGTGGGTTCTGAAAAACAAAAATGCTCACACTGTGATGTAAGCAGGCCTGCCACTTGGGGCTATTATCTCAGTAGACTATAATATTAGAGATATTAGTATCTGGGGAAAAAATGCTGCCGTAGGTCATGGCAAACCTTAGGAAGAGAATATAACATTGGCTTTCGGAATTCTGAAGCAAGCCAGATCATCTGTGGCAGAGAATTAAATACTGTATCTTCCTTATTATAGGATGTTCTTCTACTTTAAAGAATATTATATTTTTCTTATTTGTGTTATATTAGTGAAAGATGTCTGTGATATTGTCTCCCTACATAGTCTTGGTTTTCTCTAAGTGTTTTTTCCACTTGTTTAAGTTTTTAATTTTTTTACAAGATAGTTCTCAAAAATACATAAGTTTTTATATGTGTTCATGATTGAGAATGGGGGACCAATATAA
>NW_011894805.1:0-570 GCF_000151845.1 Pteropus vampyrus | reverse complement strand
CAATTAAACATGTCAGCAGGTCTCTGTTCCTTCTGGAAGCTCTAGGGACAATCTATTTCCAAGCTCCTTTATGTCCTTTACAGAATTCAACGCCACTCAATTGTGGGACTGAGGTCCCTGATTTTTTTGTGGGCTGTTGGCCAAGGGTTATTCTTATTTCTAGATGCCACCTGCATCCTGTGGCTTGTGAAACCCTTTCTCCTCTCAACGCCATCAATGGCGGATGAAGCCTTTTCACACACTAAACCTCTGACTCTACTTACATGGCATCTCTCCTGCCTCCTCTGCATCTATGACTCTGCTGCCTTCCTCTTCCCTTTCAATGGCCCATGTGATTACACTGGGCTCACCTAGTTAATACAAGATCATTTTCCCACTTTAAGATCAGATCATTCCTTAGTAAGTAACCTTAACTCCATCTACAAATATTGTTTGATTGAATATCCTGGGCAGAGGAATCCGGGGGAACACTTTAATAATTCCACCCATGACAGATCTTAGGCACTCACCATTGGGCAGTGCCTTGGCGGTTGCCTTTTTGGATGCCATGTGTCTCTTCACTCTATCACG
>NW_011894804.1:3699-4419 GCF_000151845.1 Pteropus vampyrus | reverse complement strand
TCCCAACCCCCTCACTTCTGGGTGCATGGATTAACTTATTTATCCTCATGACAACTCTAGGGTGTAGGTGCTGTTACTGTCGAGGCCGGAGAGGAGCAGAGCTGGGGTCTGCGCCCAGGTAGTGGACTCACTGTGGAGTCCAGCTGTACACCAGGCTGGTTTGTAGAGTGTCAGGATGTTTCTAAATGTCCATTGGAAAGTCTCAGCAGCTTGTCCTGGAGATCCTTTTCATGGACTCTGAAGATTCTGTGGGCCACTAGGTCCTTGGATAACTTGGGTGGTTTGTCATTCATTGGCAGGTGTCCCGGGCGCCCCTTTAGCTGTGAAATCTTCCTTGCTGCCATTTAGATTCTCTCATAGGATGAAAGGCTGTCAGTGAGACCTGCCAGATCCCGGGACAGACCACGGTCTTCAGAAGCATGCTAGGAACATGCATCGTGCGTGATGATGGTGCATGACAGTGGCAGCGGCTCCGGGCACACTGAGCAGACCCAGTCAGCTCAGTGAGCTTTGGGTTCCGATTTCAGTGTGTAACTGGACAAGAGCCTCCATCTTCCCCTGCAGAAACCGTAACCAACTAGATCCTGAAATGTATGTATTATGAATTGAATTGCGTCCCTCAAAATTCATAGGGTGAAGTCTTAACCCCCCAAGTATGTCAGAATGTGACCTTATTTGGGTAGAGGGTCATTGCAGACGTAATGAGTTAAGATGAGGTCG
>NW_011894804.1:0-2091 GCF_000151845.1 Pteropus vampyrus | reverse complement strand
CCGCTCACCTCCTGCTGTGTGGCCTGGTTCCCAGCAGGCGGCTTGAGGGTTGGGGACCCCCGATCTAATGCACAAATTCGGTCCAGAGCATACTAGTAGCTAATGCAGAGATGGAAACACAATTCCTCAAGTGGTTCCTGTCGACCATAAGATTTTTAAAAAGCTGTTTGGGTGATGCTTAGCTCTTCCTTCAGACTTGAGGTCTGAAACTAAGAAGAGATTTCTTTAAGGATCTGTACAGGGAGGACACTGTGAAACGCCAGGTCTGCAACTAGAGTGATAAATGCCTGTCTTATTAATTCACTCACAGAAAGAGATAAGGGAGTCGGCGTTGGCCAATTTGAGGAATCTCGCAAGCAAGTTTTCTGGGGGAATTGCATTCCCTCTTCAACCAAGGCAGCCAGACACCCAGTTGCTAGATCTTCTGGAAAGACCCAGGTGCTAGATGAAAAGGATTTGGGGTGGGGGTGGTCTGGGCCCTTGTGTCAGATGTCCCCGTCTATTCCGGGAACCTCAGGTTGCGGGATGCTCGTGCAGCGAGCTGTGAAGTGCTCCCCTGGTATCGCACAGACCCATTTAAAAATGCTTAATATTTTAGCACATTCCCATTTAATTCCTTTGTATGTTCCCTACGTTTTCTTCATCATTATTGCTGATTACCAGGCTATTTGTGTGAAGGGAGCTATTTGCAGGGAAGAGCAGTTTTTGCCTTTAAAATCAGTCACTCGGGGCCTCCTGCTCACTGCTTTCCACGATGGAAAACTCCCCTGGCTAGCATCGCGAGAGGAACGGTGGGGAGGAAAATAATTAACTGCGGCAGGCAAGCGGAGGGAGAAGCGGATTATAAAATGGAAAGTTTTCTCTCTTCGGTGCAACTTCCTCTTAACAAGTGCACGGGGGTGAATTTTTATTTTTAAGGGACATATGTTCTCTGGATGGGAGTCTGTGTGAGCTAACGAAAGAAGAATGCTCACGGTGGCAATAGGAATACTCTCGGCAAGGCGTGGTGGGGACAGACCAAAGGGATGGAAGTAAAGTCTCACTCCCAAGCGCCTTCAGACTCGAGGGCAGGTGTATACAGTGATTTGACTCGGGGGGGACAGCCTCTGGATGGGGGTCTCCACTCTGCCACGCCCTTAGACAGGCTTTAAGCCTCTCCGAACCGCAGCCTCTTCATCTTCGAATGGGGGGGAAAAATATTAGTTCTTGCTTCAGAGGGCCATGGGGAGCATTAAATGAGATGGATTGCATGACATAAAGAGCTTAGTAGGTATGGCTTTCAGTACATAGGACTCAGTGACTGGGAGATGCTATTATTATCAGCAGTTCATGTGACAGCCCTGAGAGGCTGGTTTGACTTACAGGTGAGAAAACAGAGGGATAAGGTTAAGTAAATGATGAGGGTCATACAGCTGGAAAGGCGCAAGGTGGGGACTGGAAGCCAGTAGGGTGGATTCCGGAATTTCTCTCTCTCCACCTGCAAGCACAAGCACATTCGGTAGGACGTTTTAACGCTTAGCGTTTGTGTATCTCTGGGCCGTTGTGCAGAGTTCGTGTCTAGGCCTGGAGAAGAGAAACTTGTGGTGTACTTTTCCTGTAGACCACGTTTTACCCAGTCCAAGAAGACACCATCTATGGCAGATTAGGTCACTATTCAGCAAGTGCTCTCTTCCTCTTTCATCTCCTACATTCAGTGATGTTATGTACTTTCCAACACCCTAACTTTGGGCTTCTCCAATGTGACTTCTTTCGCCAATGGGATGTTAGCAGATCCGACTTGAACAGAAGCTTGAAATAAGCAAGAACAAAACCCAGAAGAATGAGAGAGGCATGGAACGGACTCGAACCCAGCTAATCTCAGTTTAGATCAGCCAGACCCCAGTTAACCAACAGGCACATGAGCAAGGAAGGAATACTTACTGTAAGTCACTGAATGATGGGGCAGCTTGTCACACAGCATTATGGTGGAAACAACTGACCTATATATCATTCATTATAAGATATGCCATTATTTTGTGAACCACAAAGGAAAAAACCCATGCCAATTAAATTAAGACAATCTCGTACTTGCATCTCCAGTTCAGAGTTGTT
>NW_011894803.1:5248-6795 GCF_000151845.1 Pteropus vampyrus | reverse complement strand
CAACCCTGGGCTGCTTTGGGGTTGCTCCTTGGTGAGGTCACTATGGGTTCATCCAGGCCCACTTCTTAGCTAGGTAGGCCCAGGAGCCTGGTTTTGTCCTTCTTCCAGGAGCGAGCAGCCATAAGTGCATGGTCTAACTTCTGATTTCTAAATTTATGTGTACCATTTTTAATATAGTGCTTTTGCATTGGCAAAGATGCTCTGAAACTTGACTAAAAGGTGAGGGCTGGTTCCGGAACACAGAGCTCCTTAGAGGGCAGGAATCGGGCCATACCTACCTCCATATAGTGCAATAGTAAGAGCATCCAGTCATTCATTCCTTCGACATATCTTTATTGAGCACCTACTATGTCTCAGACCCTGTTCTCAGTGCTAGAGCTACAGCAGTGACTGAGCAGCATAGATTCCTGCCCTCATGAAGCTTCCATTTTAAAATAAATAAGCAAAACATATCATCAGATAGTGGTAAGTACTAGGGAGAAAGATAAAGCAGGAAAGGAGGATTGGAAGTTCTAGAAGTGTAGATTGAATGCAGTCAACTTCTTTGCTGCTTTTTCCATCTAAAAGTGGAGTCTTTTCCCCCTCTCTTTGGATGTGGGCTGGCCGTCTGGTTTGCCTTGATCACTAGAATGTGGTGAAAGTGATGATGTGTAAATTCTGAAAGTTAGATTCAAGAGACCTTACAGCTTCTGCCTTCACTGTCTTAGAACCCTGTCCCAAGACTGCTGTGTAAGGTGGGCCATCTAGCTATTGAAGGATGAGGGGTCTCCCAACTGAAAGATAGCACCACCTGCCAGACATGTCACTACGGCCATCTTGGACCTTCTGGCCCAGCTGACCCTTTAGCTGAATGCAGCTGCATGCATATCCGGCAGAAGAACTGCCAACCTACCCACAAAATCATGAAAATAAATTATTCCTGTCGGAAGCCACATTTTGAGGGTGGTTTGTCAGAAAGCAATAATATAATAGTTTATTGACACAGGAGGGTACATACAACTAACACATTTTTTGGTTCTAGGTTTGTGGGCTGAGGGTCATGCCCAGTGTCCCATCAGGGGTCATTTAATCTCGGTTTCCTCATCCACAAAATGGGAGAGTTAGTTAGCTATTAGCTGCGGCCCTGCATTAGTTAAAAATTGAATAACCTTCTTCATTATTCACTGCCAAAGTTAGCAGGGGAGTGAAATGCCAGCTTGACCCTTTTTCCTTGGGTGCAGTAGCAACTTGACACTTTCCCTTTGGTCAAGTTTCACAGTCCCTTTGCCAGCACAAAAGCTCCAAATTAAGTCTGCCATTAATAGGGGAAAAATTAACACAACTTGAAACCATCGTGGAAGCATATATGGCCACATTCGTAGGCATTTAAATTAAGCCTGCTTTTCATACTTAAGGTTAATGCAATTTGATTTTTTTCTCTTTCTTCCTCTTCTCAGTGTTTAGTTCAGTGATCTTTTCCTGATGCCTCCACTTGTTGGTATTCACTCTTAAGATGCTTACAGGTGGCTGTGTAATTTAAAGAGAGGGCTCACCGGTGGATCATGGAC
>NW_011894803.1:0-1633 GCF_000151845.1 Pteropus vampyrus | reverse complement strand
TGCGTCTGCTGCCCCTGAGGGCTCTGGATCTGCCCGAAAGTGAGGAGCTGTAGGAATAGCTTTTTCCACTCTTGGGTGGATGTAGCTTAGTCATTTTCTGGAGACAGTTTAACTGGGGTAGACCCTCCCAGCAGGGCTGTGAGAAGCCTGGCTCCACTGCCCAAGTGATCACCAAAACCTAGTGATTCCAATTCCTCATCTCAGCAAAAAAAAAACTCCAACGAAACAAAAAACAGATCTTACCTAAGTCCAGCCTGCCTCATCTGTCAGCAGCTTACCCGGTCCCGCTGCCACTCTGTGAAATTCAGCTCTGAACGGGTGGTTCCCAGGTATAGGATCCTTCAGTGGTCGCCACAGGTCTGCTCCCTGCCTGCTAGTTCTCTTAAGCCCTTTGCACCTGCCGTTCCTGCTCCCATGTCCTCCCCAATCTCCCTCACCTGGCCATCTCTTTCTCCTCCTTTCAGGCCTCAGTTGAAGTCTCCCAACTCCTCAGATGATTTCAGAAGTAATTGTGCACCGGTGATTCTAACCCCTGGCTGAATCACCCCATACTGGAATCACCTGGGGGGCTTTGAAAAAAATCCAGTGTCCAGTCCCACCCCGACCACCCGAATCTAAATCAATGGGCTGAGGCCCCATACATTTTGGCACAATTTGTTTTATTGTGCTTTGCTTTTTGTGCTTCACAGATGTTGTTTTTTACAAATCGAAGGCAAGACCCTCTGCTAGCAAGAAGATTACAACTCACTTTACTGCGATACTAGCTTGATTGAGGTGGATTAGAACTGAACCTGTAATACCTCCAAGCACCCTCGTTTCACCAGGCGCTGCCTCACCTGTCCCACCTTCCAGCCGTCACACCCTGAAAGGGCTGTGCTTTTTATAAGCCTTCCCCGCATGTGGTTCTGAAATCCCACAATCCTTCAGGGCTCTGCTAAAACACCCCTTCCTTGGGGAAGATGTCCTTGACCCCCAGCTGGCCTCAATCCCTAGTCCCAAACTGCCAGCAGCCATCTGGACTTTTCCCTTGGTGCCTCTCATCACCCTGGAGTCAGCTGTGTCCCCTTCCTCCAGGAGAGAAGCCTATGCTGTATTTTCTGTACCAATTCCCAGTTCTGGGCACAGAGTTAGACACACACAGTGCCACGCAGCAGATTAAGTTGGTCGATAGATTTTTTGCCCAGATATTTCTGAGCCATTCAGGAGACTTCGGCCTGGTCCCAGATGACTCTAAAAGGCTCTAAATTTGAGGGCCAGGGTGAGTTGGTGGGATGACAGTGCAACACTTTGCAGGAAATGTGACCTCTAGGGGGCGTAAGGAGGACATTGTCTGTAATAAGACTGTCAGGAACCAGTTCTCCAAGACTGGTGAGTGAGAATGTACCTGTGCAGAGGGCACGGCCTGTGCAGAGGGCACGGCCTGTACACACGGCAGTGCTTGCTCCTACCTCTCTCCGGAATAGTAAACTGAGCTGAATTGTGTCGCCCAATAAGATACGTCAGAGTCCTATGCCCTGGTACTTGTGAATGTAGCCTTATTTGGAAATAATCAAGTTAAGATGAGGTCCTACTGGATTAGGGTGGGCCTTCGTCCAATGTCTGGTGTCCTTATGAGAAGAGCAACATTTGGACA
>NW_011894802.1:4042-5800 GCF_000151845.1 Pteropus vampyrus | reverse complement strand
GGAAAAGGAATGAAGTGGCCAGGGAGGTAAATACAGCCAGAGCTCAATAAATGCCCACTTCAAAGCAGAAGTTGCAGTTCTGGGGGGTCCCGAGCCCCCTGGCTCCTGGGTATAGTTGTGAACAGAACCATACATTGATTTGTGGTTTGTAGAAACCCAGATTTGGCCTAGAGGGGCCCCAGGTAGCAGGGCCGAGATTAAGGTGTCTCAGGTGCAAAATTTAAGGGAGCACCAAAAAGCTCAGTAGTTAAGATAAATAACATTGCAATATAAATTTAAAAATAATCAAAACCAATGTATGAACTTTGAAAACATGCTAAACGAAAAAAGCTAGTCCATTTATATGAAATAGAAGAGGCAAATCCATAGAGACAAAGTAGATTAGTTGTTGTCAGGGGCGGGGAGGGATGGGAATGAGGAGATTGAGGGTGATGGCTAAAGGTCTTGGTTTCTCGTTGAGGGCAATGAAAACATTTTAAACATGATTATGATGGTGTACATATACTAAGAACTGTTGAAATGTACACTTTAGGTGAATTGTGTGATGTGCGAATTATATCTCAATAAAGCTATTACGAAAAAAAAATCTAAATCAATACAAAAATATCCATGATGAACAATATAGCAAAATTTTAAATAAGGACAAGACCAGTATTACTGATTTTTCCTTCTGCCTCAGGCTCAGTGCAGCTTGGCACAGCACCATTATTTATCCTATCTATTTAACAATTTATTTTTTCGTTCATCATAGTATTTTGGCATTCATTTAAAACTACTGCATTAAAACATTATTGATCTCGATTACTGAGTTTTTTGGATATCCCCTTAAATTTTGCACTCAAGGACAGAGCCTCACTTCCTCACTCTGGTCCTGCCAGGCAAACCCCTTGCTCTCCATGGGGCGGCTAAGCTCTGCCTGCCACTCTCTTCCTTCCTCCTCCCAGCAGCATCTCCCCATCTGACAGATGAGGCCAGCAAGACCCACCCAAGAAAGGCTGTGAGTTGTTCACCGGGCATGAAGATCCTGTGGGAATCTCTTTCCATGTCACCTTCTCCTCCAGCCCGAACATCCGGCTCCTTTGCCTTTCTCCCTTCTCCCCTGCTCTCTCCTCTCCTTTGAGGTGGCTCCCTGAATCCTCCAGCAGCTCTCGCTTAGTCCCCAGCTCTCATCTTCTAAGCTGTCCTACACCAGAGAGAGCCTGTGTCCCCTCCCAGGCCCCAACCCAACCAGCACTCACAATGTCCCACTGCCCCCGGATAACCTCAGGCTCCTTACTTAGCGTTCAAAGCCCGGCACAGGCTGGCGCCTGTCGACCTCCCTTCCTTGTCCTCTTTCTTGCCTGCTGTTGCTGACTTCTAACTGGCAGATTTGGATCAGACAGACACATACTTCTCGAATCGCTGCAATGCATCAGCCACAGCCACTGCCCTTTTTCAATTAAGCCTCCATCTCACTTAATCCTCTCAGTAGCCTTGCTAGGAAGAATTGTTGGCCCCATTTGACAGATGAGGAAACTGAGGGCCGCAAAGAGGAGAAGACACTGCTAGGGGTCTGGAGCACAGGCAGGTACACACCCACGGCTCTGTCCACCTCCCCAAACATTTTCTCATCCACTGCTGGTGACTGAGATGCAGAGCCTTGTTCTGCTTCCTTTGTGGCCATGTGTACAGCGTCTGGGGCCAAGGTCACTTCACTCCAGCCCCTAATGTCCTCTACCCACTCTGACTTGAGTTCATGTCCAAGGTCATGTCCTGGCA
>NW_011894802.1:0-1442 GCF_000151845.1 Pteropus vampyrus | reverse complement strand
GCTGTGTGACCTTGGGCTAAGCACTTCACCTCTCTGAGCCTCAGCTATCAAATGGAGCTAATAATAGTGCCTGCCACCTAGGGTTGTTATTAGAGGCAAAATGTACATTAAAGTGCCAGGCACACACAAGTCTCTTTCTTTAAGTCTTTATTTGACGGTAGACCAGATATAGATGCTGCTTTTTTTAAGTAAAAAAATCAACTATTGATTTTTTTTTCCCGAGTCGTATATTTTTCTCTCACCCACCAAAGGCTGGACATGAATCCTTCTACTGACCCTTCCAAGATGGGGCCCAGAACCAAAATATATGCTGGGCTTCACCACAGCTCATTGTATTTGCATTTCATGGACTTATCTTTTCATCACACAGGCCAGGGGGTTTGGCAGACTATGGCCTGCGGGACAATAGATAGTAGTAGTCTTTTCTTGGAACTCGGCCACACACATTTGTGTGTTGCTAAGGGCTGCTGTCATGCTACAAAGGCAGAGTGGAATATCTGCATCGGAGACCACTGACCACAAGACAACGTCACAGGCTTTCTGGCCCTGTATAGAAGTAATGCGCTGATGCACCTTACCAGGCCACTCGTTTCTCAGGTTGTGTGCCCCTCCAGTGTCCATCCCTGTGCTGTGTGATGACAGTGATCCTAATATTCGGTGCTGACATTTCTGGAGGTTGACTCCATGCCAGGCCCGATAGAAGTTATGGAGTTCCTCATGATTCCATGATTCTTTCCTCCAGGTGTTATTCTCATTTCTCAGATGAAAACACGAAAGCATAGAGAGCTGTCCCAGACTGACCCGGGACACAGACTCTGAGTGGGGGAGCTGGGATGTGACCTTGGGCCTCATTACCTGCCACCCCCAGCTTGTGCCTAACAGTGCTGAGCTGGGCTTCTGAACAGGAGGTGGGGCAGCATGGGGGTCGGGTGCTGCCTTGGTTGATTTAGGTAAAAAATGCAAAGCAAGTCAGAAGAGAGAGATCCTGGTTCTAGGAGCATGGGCTACGGAGAGAGAGGTGGAGGAAGACTCAGATTTTCCTCCTGGCTCCCTACTTACCAGCTGTGTGGCCTTGGGCAGGTGATCCCACCTCTCTGAGCCTCAGTAAATAGATGGTTAATTAAGGGAGAGTGAAATAGGGTAATGGCGGGAAGTGGAGGCGGGGTGAAGACAAAATTCAGTGATGTGTGCAAAATCCTTAGCTCAGTGCCTCACCTATAATAGTGCTCAATAAGTCAGAGCTCATTTTTAAGGCAGCGTGCTGGCCTGACTTCTCTTCATCCCTTCTGAGCTATTCCATGCACTTTAATGCTCAAGCTGTGTCCAGAACCATGGAATTATTTTTCTCTTGCCCTATGGACTCTGGCAGGGTTTTCTTGGCTGGCTTCCTGCTGGAATGGGTCAGAGGCATCTGTTCCCTAGGGGCCCTTCCAAAGAGAGCC
>NW_011894801.1:5352-6826 GCF_000151845.1 Pteropus vampyrus | reverse complement strand
GACACCAAATGTGGCAGATCAGTGGCCATCATTTTGGTTTTCTTTTTAGATTATGACAGGTTTGGAGGAATTTGTCAATACAACTGGAAATATTACTAGGGAACTTGGATTATACAGAAAGTTTAAGAGAGAAGTACAATTATTTCACCCAAAGAAATTGTATTTCAAAGAAGAAATAAGAAAATACTATCTAACCCCTACAAGGATGATATAAGAAAGTAAAATGGTCTTTGAATGACAGTAGAAAAAAGGAAGTCCAGAGACTTAATTTAATAAAGATAGTTAAATCATTTGGGGAAATTGGAAAAGCACCAGAAAGTCAAAATATGACAGTGGCAGGAGAAAACAATTTTTTTTTTAAATGAAGAAGTAAAATCTCTACTCACTGGAATCTAACTAGTCTATTTCTAAATTAATCAGAGAGTTACTTAAGGAAAAATGCAGAACATTTAGTTCTAGCAGAGAATACTTGGCAAGCTAAACAACCAGTCTGATCTGGTATGGCAATTCCCACATGTTTATTTATTTGTGTTTAAAAACTTTGAGTGTCTTGAAAGTCAGCTCTGTTGCCTACACCTACAGTTTAAAATGACAGCCCTGAATGTTGCTAGATTCTCAGTCATCAAAGAAATATTCCTCCATGCTTAGTATAATCCTCTTAGAACGGTGGGAACTTCCAATGTTATACTTTAGGACGAACTTTCAATTATGGGGACAGAAGATCAAAGAGGTTTGCTGTAATTGTTTTTCTTTCATGATAAAGCTTCCTTTGACAAGAAAATTATATAAACCAGAACATACTCTATTCGTTAATTTATTCATGCGTTCAATCACTCAAAAATAAAAAAAAAAAGAAAAAAAAAGAAAGGTTATCGAATATATTATGTGCCAGACAGAATAGTGCTAGTTGTTAAGGATAAAGAATACAGAACAGTTCCTGCCCTCAGGAAGTTCACAGTCTAACCAAAGATACTTGCTGATCGGGTGTTTTTATGAAATATACCACCAATATTAAATATGCTGCAGAGTCACATGGACCTGATCTCATTAATTCCCCCGAGTGAATATTTTTATTCCTTTTGCAATGTCTTTTAGGTATCATTAATATGAATCAGTTTCCCAATGATGGTGTGCTGGCTCTCTTCTATTTGCCTCTCCAGGTCCACTCTCTACCCTTTTCCACCCTACCCTGCCCTGGAAGTGGCCTGCGTACCCTCTGGCTTTTGGTTGGGCTCAGCGGTATGGCAGGAGATGAATGGGTCAGCCAAGGTAAGGTTGGAGTGTGAATTTTCTCCAGCTCCCTCTCGGCCACACCTTCTACAAAGACCAGTAGGGGACCCACGTCAAGCACTGCCCTTCTGCCTGAGGGTGGAATGACTCCCCACTACTGAGAGTCTGGGGCAACTGTATTATTCCTTTGGGTTTCCTAAATCCAGCCCACACCTTTGTAAACAGCTCCTTTATTAAACTCTCT
>NW_011894801.1:0-2482 GCF_000151845.1 Pteropus vampyrus | reverse complement strand
GACCCAGGTGACCCGAGTCTGTTTTGTAGGACAGAAAGAACCCAGATCACCGGGTTTCTCACCTCCCACCACTTTTGGATGTACTCTGCCCAACCCCTTTTTTATTCAAGAATCTTTATAAGGCACCAGATGCCCACCAGGCCTTGTATGAAGTGCTGGAGATACCGACCTGAATATAAGTTCGTCCTTGACCTTGAGAAGCCTGCAGTCTTACTCTTAAGGAAACAAACCGAGAGTATACAAATTGCATGAGCAGAAAATAATCTCAGGGATGGATCCTACTGCTCTTGCATTTGTGGGAATGGCCATGCTAACCTAACACACCCCCTCAAAGAGGAGGTGAGAAGGGCAGCTGGACTACCCTGCGTCTCCTTTAGGACCTCCTGATTTTGCAGTCTCTTCACCCTGGAGGCGAAAAAAAAATACTGAGTGACATGTGAAAGAAAGAAACCAAAAGCCTAGAATGCAAAATAGAATGTTTGTTCCTCATTCCTCATCTCATCTGACACCCTTAAAGACCCATCATTTCACAGTTCAGGTGAAGCCACATCTCACTGCAGTTTTTTTCCTTGGAGGTTGAAGCCTCAGAGTCTGGCTTCTATCCCAAGACTGTATTTAATTTTTTTGCAAAATCCCAGCAAATAAAAGAATATGGAAAAAGTTGGAAGTTAATGAGATTTAGCTTACATATCCATCTATTCATGTGTTCACTATGGAGAGTTTACTAAAATGAGCTGATATTTCATGTAGCTGTAAAACAAACTAGCTAACAAACCAACTAACTCCGTTATTTCTTCTAGAATATTGCCTCACAGAACAGTGGGAGGCATATTCCTGCCCAGTGCACATGATTTCGCACATGCTTCATAGCCTTGAAATGTTTTTCTTCAGAACATGGTCTTTTCAGATGTTTTAGAGCAGACATTAAATTGAATCAGTTATTGTATTTCGTTCAGAGCAGAAAACAAACTCACCTTGAACATTCTAAGGTATTTATTTTTTGTTTAATGGAGACAAATCCTTCACTTAAGGCTGGCCCTTAGTACTAATAAACAAACTCTCATCTACTGTGCACATTGAGGTGGGATGTCATGGAGCTGGTAATCATTAATGACGACTAATGGCTAGTAGTTATTGATGACATTTGTGAGAGCAGGATTAAAATAATAATTATAATAATGTGAGGTCTCATGAACAAACAGTAATTGCAATAATGATTGCTATTATCATAATGAGTGAGAAAATAATTTTAGGTTATTAAATCAATAAGGATAACGGAAGCCTGCGTGTGCGTGTGTGTGCGCGTGTGTGTATATGATCATGGAAGGTTGCCAGACAACACTGTCGCTCTTGATTGAAGACTCACCACTATGTGACAGGCACTGCGCTCAGGATATGACATACATTGTCTCCTTTAATTCACAGTGACTCTGAGTGGACATTTCTGGTAGCATGATCATCTTCATTGTGTTAATGGGATAACGGAAGTTTAGAGCAGTTACCCAATTTGACGGTGGTAATTTCACAGCTGGTAAATGGAATAAAGGAAATTTAAATCTGGTCTAGCTAATACCAAAGTCCATGCACTTAACTAGTATTCTATGGTTACCGAAAATCGACAGATATTTTATCTAGTACAACCCTGCTGAACTGTCAGTGCCCTCGAGGCCGTGAGTTTGACAAGTCGCCTGAGACCCAGGAGTTCCAGCTGCCATTAGGACCTGGCTAAGGACCGACATGGTGAGGACCCCACAGAGACCAGCCTGAAGAATGGCCCAGTGGAGAAACAGTTATTTCTGTGAAGAAGAGGCTCTTGGTTTACTCCTCTGGGTTGGGGAGAGAGCCTCGTAACAATGTGCCTCCTTGGGTTTTTTTCAATCAGAGTTGTGACTTACGCCACCTCTTGATTCTCTCTCTGTGGGAAAGTGGCAAATTCACTGCCCTCCAGCAACCATGACTTGTACGCTCAGAAAAGGCTGTGTTTGTACACATTTGTGTCACCTTAAGAATGCAAGTGGGGCTGCGACTTCATCATGAACATATCCGTTAAGAAACAAAATTCTGAATCTTTTGGTGGTTTGTTTTAATAGTGGCTCTCCTAGCTTCTATATTTGAAAGATGGCAGTTATTTTTTTTTCTTATTTGACAATGGGATAATAGGATTGTTGGTTAATGTTTTATCTAACTCAGAGTTATCTATCAACAAAAGTTATTTGTTTTGCGATGGATCATAACAAATTTGCAAACGCTCTGCCCTCGGCCTGTGGTGAGTGCAATTTAGTCCTTAAAGGTTCTACGGGTGCAGGACCTCACGTGGTGCCCAGAATCATCATTAAGGGCACGACTTGTCATCGTGCAGGAAAAATATGGCCATCTGAGCATTGTCCATGGGCTTTGGGATAAATGGGCACTCGCTACTGACTTTGAAAAATGACACATGGGAACTAATAAGAGCTGGAAATGGTTGAAAATTCACTTTAAT
>NW_011894800.1:5670-7194 GCF_000151845.1 Pteropus vampyrus | reverse complement strand
CTCTGGACTGCATTGAAATTAAAACTTCTCTTCAAAAGACACTATTAAGAGAAAAGACAAGCCAGACGTGGAGGAATCATTAGCAAGTCATACATCTGATGAAGGACACGTACCCCGCGTTTATAAAGAACTCTCAGAATTCAATAGTAAGAAAATGAAGCACTTCAACTTAAGACGGGCCAACGATATGAACAGATGCTTCACAGAACGTACACAAAGTGCACCTGTGATGAAAAGACGCTCAGCAGCATTAGTCATTAGAAAATCAAGTGGAAACCATGACGAGACCCTAAGAAATACCTGTGGGAAGAGCCAAACCGAGAACAATGTGGCTCTGGGGCCGGCGTGGCGGGCGGCACAGGGACCCTGCCCCACCGGAGCCGCGGCCACTGGAGCACGGCAGGGCAGTG
The DNA here is from genome assembly GCF_000151845.1 of Pteropus vampyrus. Classification (NCBI taxonomy): domain Eukaryota; kingdom Metazoa; phylum Chordata; class Mammalia; order Chiroptera; family Pteropodidae; genus Pteropus; species Pteropus vampyrus. The sequence goes on along the minus strand of NW_011894800.1, from coordinate 6,784 downwards.
TCAGCCGGTGAGCACACACCTGCTGTAGGAGGGGTCTCTACGCCTGGGCGCTGACCCAAGCAAAGCGAGCGCGAGGGCCCACCCGAAGTCCCGTCTGCGAAGGATCTTGGAAGCTTTCGCTGCAATGGCTAAGAACGAGAAATGGCCCAACTCTCCGTCACCACGAGAATGGCTGAGCAAGTCGCGTGGTACCCACACAGTGCAGCACTATGCAGTGACACACAGGGATGAGCCACCAACAGACACACAGCGGCAAGGAGTGACGCCCGGAACGATCATGCCAAACGAGAGAAGCCCAGCCGAAGAAGGATATGCTGTGTGACCCCATTCGTACAAAATTCAAGAAAGCACGCACTGCCCCCTGACCATGCACAGGCGATGTGGGGGCGGGGAGGGGGCAGAGGAGCGGGGGGCGGGAAAGGCCACGGCGGGCACGGGGAGCTTCCGGGCGACAGCCATGCCCACCATCCTGACTGAGGTGACGGTTTTTCAAGTGTACACATGTCAAAACTGACCCAACCGTTCACTTTAAATATGCTCAATTTTTGAATATCAATCACATCTCAGTAAAGTTATAAAAATAAGCAAATTCGGCAGCTCATTTGAGACATGTCAAAGTTTTGGGGAAAGTCCTCTCTTTCCGCCAAGAAAAGGCAAGACGCGGTTTGCAAGAACAGGCCCCGCGGCTAGTCACCATGGTGGCTACGCCGCCGCCCGGCACAGTGCCTGGCATGCTGGAACGATGGGAACCCCGCTTCACAGACCCCCCGAGCAGCAGGCGGAGTCACTGTGCTGTCGGCGCCCCGGTCTCTCTGTGGACCAAGGCACGGCATTCGGGAGGAGACAAAAGCGCAGCTTAAATCCGACCCTGCAAATCCCGAGGGAGGGCCCCCCACCCCCCCCGGGACCAGAACAGGATGACCGCGGCGTGCGGCCAGCAGGCTCACGCCCGGGCACCCCTGCGGGGCGTGCCAGCCTCACGCGGATGCGGCCTCTGGGGGTCTCTCTGTGGCTGGCTGTGAACCCCCTGGTCTCAGGCTCCGCAGGCCAGGGAGGCGGAGCAGACGACAGCGGTGGGGTTGTGAGCAGAGGGTGGCAGGCGCCCAGTCCTCCC
>NW_011894800.1:0-529 GCF_000151845.1 Pteropus vampyrus | reverse complement strand
TCCTGGGGACAGGGAGCACCCAGGCTGTAAAGGCAGGCTGACTTTTGAAACCCGAACGTGTCTGCACAGCAGTTGCTGCCACCTCCGACAGAAGCGGCCTCCTCCCTCCGGTCGGGACGTGGTGTTCCCGCCGTGGGCAGAAGCAGCTCTTGGATCCATCTGCTAGTCTTTCCGCTGACTCCAGGCCCCCCGCACACGGTTCTCTTTCTTTGGCTGTGTCAAAACGCCCATAATTACTCATGACGTGTCGCTGTGATCCGCTGCAATCTGTCTGACCACTGGCGGCGACGAACAGGACTCAGACAGAGCCACATGGACTGCCGCCCTCGCGTTGTGCTGCAGGAGTGGGCAGCCCTTGCGCACAGGCCCTCACACCCCACAGAATGACACCATTATCTTCAGAAACGGAAAAAAGGGTCCGAACCTCCCACGCACCCTCCTAAGTCACTTCGCCGCCCGCGTAACTGGCCTAACCGTCCACGGCTCACTGCTGAAATGTGGCCTCTGGGAGGACAGGACCAAAGGTCAA
>NW_011894799.1:1040-1394 GCF_000151845.1 Pteropus vampyrus | reverse complement strand
AATTCAGACCAACAGTCCCCAAAGAGATAAAGAGAGAGAAAAGCCACTGTAAATTATTTTAGAAATGCATGGAGGTACTTATATATGGATAATAACTGGGAGGTGATACAGGCATTTAGAAGAGGGCCAAGGATGCTAAATGCACTATAATGTGCAGACCAGTCTCGCACAATAAAGAATTGTATCATGTGCTGCACGACTGTTAACATTCCACTGGATATTCATAAAGATTTTTTTTAATTATATAATTTTTTAAGCCTTCAGAATGAAATTTGATTTTATAAACTAATATAAATTATTATCTGAAATGATTCAATAATCATTAAATATTCTAGGAATTTAACTCCTGTGTAA
>NW_011894799.1:0-990 GCF_000151845.1 Pteropus vampyrus | reverse complement strand
AATTCAGACCAACAGTCCCCAAAGAGATAAAGAGAGAGAAAAGCCACTGTAAATTATTTTAGAAATGCATGGAGGTACTTATATATGGATAATAATCGGGAGGTGATACAGGCATTTAGAAGAGGGCCAAGGATGCTAAATGCACTATAATGTGCAGACCAGTCTCGCACAATAAAGAATAGTATCATGTGCTGCACGACTGTTAACATTCCACTGGATATTCATAAAGATTTTTTTTAATTATATAATTTTTTAAGCCTTCAAAATGAAATTTGATTTTATAAACTAATATAAATTATTATCTGAAATGATTCAATAATCATTAAATATTCTAGGAATTTAACTCCTGTGTAAATCAAGGAATCATTGTACTTTGTTCTGTAATTTTAACAGTAATTGAGTCCCATTTTTGAAAATCCCATCCTTACATCAATGCTGCTGCTTCTGATAGTTGTGTCACTGATACACCTCTCCTGTATCGGTCTACATTTGTAAATGTCATCTGCAAATATGTAATTGAAGAGACTTCAGTCTCCTTTTAATAGACATAGAACCAATGATTTTAAATTGGTTGAAACACATGAAATATAATGATCTCACCAAATTTCATTAATAATGTTTTAAATATATTTTATTTGATTGTCATATCATAGATTTATTTTAAAAATCTTTTATCATACAATAATCTATTTTGAGAAAATTATCCAAAGTTATTTGTTTTAGAGTTTTCTGTTGTTCTTAGTATTACTCTGTTATTGCCCCAAAGGTCATCATCTATACTCAATTTCTCTATAAGCTTTAAGGTAGCTGGGTATTTTTAATATCTATTCCCTAGTCCCCTTTTTTTTTTAATCAAAGGATAGCGTTCCAAGGTCTTTTGAACTAGAAATTAAATATATACCTTTACATGAGGGGGAGTTCCAAACAGAGGTAAAGGGATAAGGGTAGAGATAATAGATGAGATAGACAGATAGATATAGATGATAGATA
>NW_011894798.1:2699-4006 GCF_000151845.1 Pteropus vampyrus | reverse complement strand
TAACGACCTCCATCCTTTACTTCAGTTAGTATGAGTGAGTTACTGTTATTTGTCTTGACCAAAACACATTGGCAGAAAATTGGAGGATGGCCCCCTGTGAGTGACTCATGCTCTTTTCCATTTCTGCTGTCCTTCCTCCCACTACTGTTGTGGGGGCAGCTAATCTGCCGGTCCCTTCCCCATGGCTGTTGCCTGCTTCTCTGAAGGCCTCCAAGAAAATAAAATCCAGAGAAAATGCTAGCCATTAAGTGGAATAGGCTTGTCTTTCCCAGAAAAGGCAATGATAACATCACACAGCTTACTGTATAAGGATGCTAAATTTTTATCCTCTTAAGAAAAGAGGAAACCTGATTAAATCTTTTATAGTTGTAATCCTGTGCTTTATAAGTGGGTCCTGACAGTAAGGTTAGAGGGAGGAAGTTTTGGTAAATTTCCTTTAATGAAATTGGATGAGATCTTCTCACCTGAGTTTTCACTGACTTAAGTTTCTTTGAGAAACAGCCTCACTTCACATCCACAGAAGCAGTTCAGTTGACCATGTATAAATAGCCAAAAACAAGCCAGGAGGCCTAATTCAATTCATTCATGCTAAACAAATATGACCCACAATTAATCCACATCAAAAATACAAGCTGCAGCATCACATATGACAGATATTTATTCAGTACCTTCTATGTTCAGGCTTTGTGGTAGGTGCTGGCAGCACAGAGACACGTTCCTGCCCTTAGAACATAGAGTCCGTGGGGGAACATGGATCCTGAATACCTGTTCATAAGTACGAGCATTCCCAAAGGGAAGGGCATGAATGCAGGTCAGCGAAGGCCTCCAGCAAACATTATTTTTTTAAAGCTGAGACCTGAAGGATGAGCAGGGGCAAGAGCCTCCTAGGAATAAGGACACTGTTTGAGGAAGAGGTCAGCCTCCCACCCACCGGGTTTCATTTGATTTCTTTGTGCTGCTGAAACTCCACCTCCAACCCTGCACAGGGCTTTCTCAAGAGTAGGCCACTCTTTTTATGGAATAATGGTAGTTTTTGTCACCTGTTTGTTCTCTGAGGCAGATGCTGTTGGTGCCTGCTGTGGGGGGACATCTGCAGACAGCTGCGGTTACAGGCTGAGGGTCCGCGCCCTATCTGCAGGGGGTCTCTGGCCGCAGAGACTCTGGGGGCACATGGGGCAGGTGGGAGTGGGGAGAGCTAACACCTCTAGGCGGTTTTCTGCTGATGTGGGACAGCAGGTGGAGGATAAATACCCCAGCTTCCTCACCCTTCTGGGGATTCTGGGGGTAAAAAGGGAGTGGAGGGACAT
>NW_011894798.1:0-690 GCF_000151845.1 Pteropus vampyrus | reverse complement strand
AAAAAAAAAAAGACCTTGGAACCAAAGCTTCACATTTGGATGCCAATAAAAACATCTTAAAATAACGCCCCCCTCCTCCTTCCTGCTCCATAAATGAGAAATGGAGGGTTTAGCAAGAGGTGGAGGGCTGTGGGTAGGACTATTGCAATCATCAGTGATTGAGCTTCAAGGTCCAAGGACTTTGTTGTGGGCACTGGAACCCTAATGATTTACAATTAACTCCAACAAGAAAAAACAAATGCCATGCACTTTCCTAACAGAGCTACAAAAATAACCACATTCACAGTGTTTGCGAAATTGGAAACAAATGTCCCAAGGAACATAAGCGCTCCATGCTGTCCTACCCTGACTTTGGAGGAAGAAAAATACTGGCCCTCAGTCATGACCACAAATGATGAGCCAATATCGTTTGTCATGGGAAATTCATCTAGGCAAAATCGGATTGCACCATTAGCCCTCAATGACTCTGAGAAATAACCATACTGAAATGCCTCAAATGAAAATCAGCCAAAGGCTGAGTCTAACATCCTCTCCCCTCCAAGCCACTGAGTTTTGTTTCTTTTTATTCCCTCTATATAACATGGAAGAGCTGGAAGGAGGAAAATAAATTAATGCTTAATTGTATCCTTGTTCCTGAAATGACTCAGACCCATGTGGTTCTTTTTTAAAAGTGGCTGTGGACAAGGGTAA
>NW_011894797.1:1382-1707 GCF_000151845.1 Pteropus vampyrus | reverse complement strand
CCTCCCAATATGCTTGTTTGATGTTGCATAAAAAAAATTCTAATTCTAAAGTTATTTTCTTTCCTTCTTATTGTTTTCATCTGTTCCCTTTTGAAGATGTCTCCATGTACATGAACATATAGCACAAATAAAATATAAAAGTTATTTTAAAGTCAGATTTCTAGGAACTTGGTTTATTTAATGATACACTGGGGTTTCCTGGAAACAGCTTTGTCTAAAGGGTGATTTTCAGTATTATAAAAGCCAAAGAGTTATTACTAGAGTGATAGTAAATGATAAAAGAATTACAAAGAATGATTACAATTAAAAAACCACATAAACTCCA
>NW_011894797.1:0-1332 GCF_000151845.1 Pteropus vampyrus | reverse complement strand
CCTCCCAATATGCTTGTTTGATGTTGCATAAAAAAAATTCTAATTCTAAAGTTATTTTCTTTCCTTCTTATTGTTTTCATCTGTTCCCTTTTGAATATGTCTCCATGTACATGAACATATAGCACAAATAAAATATAAAAGTTATTTTAAAGTCAGATTTCTAGGAACTTGGTTTATTTAAATGATACACTGGGGTTTCCTGGAAACAGCTTTGTCTAAAGGGTGATTTTCGGTATTATAAAAGCCATAGAGTTATTACTAGAGTGATAGTAAATGATAAAAGAATTACAAAGAATGATTACAATTAAAAAACCACATAAACTCCATGATAAAAAAAAAAAAAGACTAATAACAGCAGCATCCTAAAATGTAAACAGTAGGTATGTTTCAGTGGTGGAGCTATAGGTGATTTTGTTTTGTCTCCATTTCTGTATTTTCCAACTTTAATTGTCTCTTAAAATATATACTTATGATGAACACAATTTTTCTAAGAAAGAAATAAAAACTATGTTACAAAGCATTTAGAAAACAGTCACAGTAGCCTAAACCAGTCACACTTATCATTTTGGTAAATCTCCATTCACTTAGACGTCTTGTGCATGTTTTAAATTTACATTTAGTTACATAATTTATAGCCATTTAAACAAATTTTTATATTTTTCAATTATAATTGACATACAATATTATCTTAGTTTCAGGTGTAGAACACAGTGATTGGACATTTATACAACTTCAGAGTGATCACCCCCATAAATCCAGTACCCACCTGACACCATACATAGTTATTACGATACTACTGACTATATTCCCCCGGTTATACTTTATAACATCCCCATGACTATTTTGTAACTACCAATTTTTACCTCTTAATCTCCTCACCCGCCTCAATCCAGCAAACATCAAAATGCTCTGTGTGCCTATGAGCTTGTTTCAGTTTTGTTCATTTATCCTGTTCTCTAGATTCCACATATAAGCAAAATCGTATGACGTTTGTCTTTGTCTTACTTCACTCAGCAAAATACCCTCTAGGTCCATCCATGTTATTGCAGTTGGCAAGATTTCATTCTTTTCTATGGCTGAGTAATATTACATTATATATAGATACCACCTCTTCTTTATCCACTCATCCACTGATGGACACCCAGGTTGCCACCGTGTCTTGGCTGTTGTAAATGATGCTGCAATGAACATATGGATGCACATGTTCCTTTGAAGTATTGTTTGGGTTTCTTCAGAATTGAGATTACTGGGTCCTTCTTTGTCTTATTTTAGCCTTGGTTTTAAAGTCTATTTTGTCTGGGAAAAGTATTGCTACCCTAGCTTTTTTGTTTG
>NW_011894796.1:0-1913 GCF_000151845.1 Pteropus vampyrus | reverse complement strand
TTTTTTTTTTTTTTTTTCAATCCACCACGTCGTTTTCCTAAATTCATGTCTCTGCTCTCCTTTACGGAGTAACCTCATCCACGTGCCCGTGTCTCCAAGCAGAGCACTGCTCGGCTGTGCATGCTGAGGAAACGTGGAAATGGCGCCGCAGTCTTTGGTTTTGCCCACTTGTTTCTCATGCTATTTATTCTGTAACTTTCTTGGCGCGACGCTGAGTTTCCTCGCCGCCCGGCGTCCCACCGCGTGCATCAGATTCTCAGGCGTTGTCCCACCAGTGCTGGTTTGCACTGCTCCCAGCTTCCGCTCCTACAAACGGCCTACAGCGAACCTCCTGATGCTTACGTACAAGAGTTTCTCCAAGAAAAGGCCGAGGAAAGGAGAGCGAAACTTTCGAACTCTTCGAGGATGAATGCCTTGGGTCTTGTTTCCCACAGGCCTGTGAAGCACCCTGAAGAAGCCATCTGTGCAGTGGTCCCTGTCCGAACCTTGCCTGGCATGGTAGGTTCCTGATGCCGCTCATTCCTCTTCGTGAATGTGTTCGTGTTTCTCACAAATATCTGCGGAAGGCCGATCACGTGCTCGGCACTAGATCAGATCTGGGGCTCCCAGAAGGGACAGAGGAAGTCCCCCATGACCAGAGAGCGAGGTCACCTAACTCGACCTGCAGAGGCTGGTGGGTGGAGGGGCACCTCTTCTGGCGGTGGCAGGACAGCTGAGCCACGGGAGCTAAGAAGGCAGCACCACGGAGGCAGGAGGACAGTGCGTGTCCAGGACCACAGGGAGGTCATGCAGCTGCAGGGGCAGAGCCTGTGGGGTGTGGAGCGGGAGGAGGCTGGTGATGCCATGCGGCCTGCAGCACCACGGGGAGTTGGGGCAGCGGGAGGCCGGCGAGGGAGACGCGTGAGACAGACTCCACCAGGCCGGGCTGCCTGTGCCGAGGCCACGGGACGGGAGGCAGAGGCGGATCCCGCGGCGGGAACGAGTGGTTGCCCGTGTGGTGCTGCCCAGGGCGAGGGGCCCGCCGGACCTCCCGAGGAGGCTCTTGGGGAGCCCGGTGCTCAGCAGCGGTTAGAGGTGTTTAAAGCTGGGGACCGGCGGGTCCCCCCAGTCAGAGAGAAGTGGTGAGTGGAAGAGGTTCCCTGTGGGTACTACTATCAGTGACAGGACAAAGGAAACGAGCCGACGCGGTGACAGGGAGGGACGCTTCGGGGAAACCGGGAGAGCGCCCCTGGGAGCTCAGAAAGGAGGCTGAAGGCGGTGAAGCACAGTGTCCTGAGCCGAACACAAACCAAGCACCTCACGGAGACCAGTGTCCATGGCGGGGGACAGACGACAGATGGGAACGGGGAGGTGGAGGAGCAGAGACTGAAGACAGACTCTTTCGGACACACACTGAGTGTGGGAAAGGAAACGGCGTGGCAGCTGGAGGAGGACGCAGGGTCCAGGAGGGTCTTCGAAGATCAGAGCGAGTTTTGTAGGTTCTTCTCCAGGGAGGAAGAGCCTGCGCAGGAGACAAGCCCCGTCTAGACCTCAGGCGAGGAGGGGCTGATGGACTGCGCGGGGACCCCCCGAGGAGCGGGGAGGCAGGGGCATCCGCCCAGATGCGGAGCTGAGTCCTGGCCAGCTGTGTTGGCCCAGCTCTGCGGCAGAGATGCTGGGGCGGAGGGGGAGGGGGCCAGACACAGCACCTGGACAAGGGCCTGCTGCGGCCGGTGGCACCAAATGGGTGATCACACACTCCTGTCACTCCCCTGAACAGGGTCCAGAGCATGTATGTTGTTTTCATTTTTTTTATGTCCAGCTGACTCTTTGTCCATGCTGGGGTGACTGGCACAGTAGAGAAGTCCCCATTCATTGTCATCCTGCTTCCCAGGTGCTGACCTTCTCCAGGGGCGGCTCTGTGCACCTCCTGG
>NW_011894795.1:1451-3498 GCF_000151845.1 Pteropus vampyrus | reverse complement strand
CCTTAACTTTATTTACTGTGTGTTTTTCAAACAGAAGTTCTTATATTATTGTATTTCATTGTAGTCAATTTAATAAACTTTTAATTGTGGTTTGTATTTTTTGTCTTTTTAAAGAATTACCTTTCCTACTCTGAGGTAAATATCTATTACTATAATTTCTTTGAAAAATTTTTTATAGTGATAAAAAACACATAACATGAAGTTTTTTTATAGTGATAAAAAACACATAACATGAAATCTACCACTTTAACCATTTTTAGGTTCTGTAGTGGTAAGTGTACTCACATCATTGTGAAACAGATCTCCAGAACTTTTTTATCTTGCAAATCTGAAAAACTGTACCCATTAAACAACAATGCTCCTTTTTCTTCTTCCCCTACCAGCCCTTGATAGTCACCATTTACTTTCTGTTTCTATGAATTTGACTACTTTAGATACTTGATATAAGTGGGATCATACAGTATTTGTCTTTTTGTGACAGTTTTATTTTATTTAGTGTAACATCCCAAAGTTTATCCATGAAGCATGATAGAATTTCCTTCCTTTTTAAGTCTGAATAACATTCTATTGTATGTATATACCGCATTTGGTTTATTTATTCATCCACTGATGGTTATATGGGTTGCTGTTGTGAATAGTGCTGCTATGAACATGAGTGTACCTTCGAGACCCTGATTCAGTTCTTTTCTTTTCCTCCATCTTTATTGAAATGTAATAGACAATTAGTTGCTTGTATTTACATTGTACAATTCAATGAGTTGTTTTTCGCAATTATAGTTGGCATATAATATATATACCAGTTTCAGTTGTATAGCATAGTGATCAGAGATCCACATAACTCTCAAAGTGAATCACACCACTAAATCTAGTACCCCTCTTTCCCCTTACATATTTATTACATTATTAACTATCTTCCCTATGCTACACTCTACATCTTCATGTCTATTCTGCAACTATCCATTTGTATCTCTTAATTCCTTTGCCTTTTTTTTTGTCCCTCACCCTCAACTTCCTTCCCATGTAGTATCCCTCTAAATATTCTCTGTATCTGTGAGTTTATTTCTCCTTTTGTTGTTGTTGTTGATGATGTTGTTCTTTAGATTCCACATGTATGTGAAATCATGTGATATTTGTCTTTCTCTAGCCAACCCATTTCATTCAGCGCAACACCCTCTAGGTCCATCAAGGCAATATCTTTTTCCATTCCCTTCCTTTTAGTCTGTGTGTCTTTTAATCTGAAGTGAGTTTCTCGTAGGCAGCATATGTAGGGGTCTTGTTTCAGCCACTCTGTCTTTGGTTGGAGCACTTAATTCTTTTCCATTTGAGGTACTTGTTGATAGGAATGTAGTTATTACCATTCTTTATTACTGTTTTTGATACATGTTTTTTCTTCTTAAAGAAGTCCCTCCAACACTTCCTATAATACTGGCTTGGTGTTGATAAATTCTTTTAGCTTATTTTCGTCTGGAAAGCTCTTTATCTGACCTTTGACTCTAAATGATAGCTTTGACGGATAAAGTATTCTTGGTTGTAGATCCTGGGTTTTCATCACGTCGAACATTTTGTGCCAAGCTCTTCTGTCTTGCATAGTTTCTTTTGAGAAATCAGCTGTAAGTATTATGGGTTCTCCCTTGTAGGTAACTAACTGCTTTTCTCTTGCTGCTTTTAAGATTCTCTCTTTGTCTTTAACCTTTGGTGTTTTAATTATGATATGTCTTGGTATGGGTCTCTTTGGGTTCCTGGTTTTTGGGACTCTCTGAGCTTCTTGGAATTTTATGTTTATTTTCTTCACCAGGTGAGGGAAGTTTTCTATCATTATTTCTTCAAATAGCTCTTCAACATCTTGTTTATTTTTTCCTGGTACCACTATGACACAGATATTTTTACATTTAATAGTGTTCCATAAGCTCCTTAAATTATTATTATAGTCTTGGCTTCTAAATTATTATTATAGTCTTTCCATTCTGATTGAGTATCCTTGGCTTTCCCATCCTTCAGTTCTTTTGAATATATACTCAGACATGGATTTCTAGATTGTATGGTAGTT
>NW_011894795.1:0-315 GCF_000151845.1 Pteropus vampyrus | reverse complement strand
GTTCTTTTGAATATATACTCAGACATGGATTTCTAGATTGTATGGTAGTTCTGTTTTTAAGTTTTTGAGAAATCACCATGCTGTTTTCTATTTTGTTTGTACCATTTTACATCTCTACCAGATGTGCACAAGGGTTCTAGTTTCTTCACATACTTGCCAACACTTGTTATCCTCTGTTTTTTTTTTATTATTATTTTAATGGTAGCCGTTCTAGTGGATGTGAGATAATACCTGTTTGAATCTTTTGTTCAGTTTTAAATTCAAGTTATTTGATTTTTTTCTTGCTGTTGAGTTGTAGGAGTCCTTTATATGTTC
>NW_011894794.1:5650-6238 GCF_000151845.1 Pteropus vampyrus | reverse complement strand
GCGGTGAGCACCGCTGGGCGGACAGCACCCCGGGGCGGGAGCGGGGCAGGAAGAGCCTGTTGGTCACAGTGAGGTTCCTGGTGCTGTGGGTTACGGCAGTTTGGGGGAATGTCGCACAGAGGGACCCTGTGAGACTTTGGAGTGCGGAGAGGTGGTTTGTTTCTTTATTTTTTTATTTTTGTTTTTTTAAATCACACTCAGAAGGAGCTTCTGTTGGGATTTTAAGTATCCCCAAGTTAACCCTAGCTGTCCTCTGTCTGATCTGCCACACTGTCTTCTAGTGCCATTTCCTTCCTTGTTTACGTGAAAGGAGCCTTGGACTCATTAAGGATTTAAAGGAACTTTCTTCTAAGAGTTTGGCGTTTTTAAGGAGCGGGCAGTCAGAAGTTCTGCTGCCAGGATGGCGCCATCTAGCTGTTGGGGCACCCTCTTCCCCCCTCTGACCCTGCCCCTGCCCCTGTCCCTGTCCTTAGGACAGATTACTATGTCAAAGGTGCACTGACGTGCATAAGCCGTGAAGCAATGTCAATGACAATAACAGCAGCAGCCGACATTCACTGAGTGGTTACTTCATGCCAGACGCTGCTC
>NW_011894794.1:0-2935 GCF_000151845.1 Pteropus vampyrus | reverse complement strand
TGTGATTCTGAGATTTCAGTCATCGTGTCAGTGTAGAGACACGCTTTCCCACCCGTGGAGATTTTTATGTCATGGCCGTAATTTAGAATTCCAGCTACAGAGGTCTGTCATCTCTTTCTTTGGGCGTCAGCTCGCCTTGTATGGTGAATATGCCTAATATTTTACAAAGTGCCAACAGATAAAGCGTCACATTACTGATGATGTGGTAGCAGGACTTTTTCACTGGGTCCTGGTTTGATGGAGGGATGGAATCCATTCTGAAAAGAGGGGCATCTGTTTTTAGACAATGGGCATGAATTCTTTCCTCCATCAGTGGTAAGATGGACCATGTCGTTCTGACTCATGGAGGGTGGATAGAGCACATCCCTGACTTAAAAGGCTGACATGTTAGTCTCCACATGTTAGAACCAGAGTATTCATGTATTCATTCAGCAACTACCTACTCAGTGCCAGGTATTGTTGTAAGTATTTGGAATACATTCGTGAACAAAAGATTTAGCCCTCATGAAGCTGATGGCCTAGGGATGGGTCATTGACCTGGCTGTGGATATTTTATTTTAATATATATTTTAAATTATACGATGTTTTAAACATGAAAAATACGGGAAGTAATTTCGATGCCCATGTCCATGTTGGAAACTGACTTTTAAAATATTTATTTTTATTTTTTAAAAATGATGGGCATGGTAGAAAATTTGGGGGACACATAAATAAGAAAGTAACTTCCACCAGTGACCCTGGGTGAGAGGCCACTTGGGTGCAGCCAGTCTCTGTCCACAGGGAATAGGGTCAGCCTGAGCTCACTGGCTCTGGGAAACTGAGTTACCTCTCTCCCCAGCACTGCGATATCATCACTGTTACCACTTTTGTGTGTTTCTCTCCTGTCTTCCTGAAGTGTATCTTTTGCATAATCACATCCATATTGTATCCTATTTTGTAATTTGCTCTTTTTTTCCCCTAAAATATAGTTTCTCTTTACTCTCACTAACTGTGTCGTTCTGCAATATTTTCTCCCAAACACCAGCATCTTTATCATTACTGTCACCAGCAGAGGCCACATTCAGGACAGAAAAGTGTTATGTGTGGTGTGCGCGTAGCTTGCTGTGTGTATGTGTGGGTCCATGTTTGCCGTCTTTGTTTGAGGTGAATCACTGAGCTGGCAGGAAGTCCTAGACGACTTTAGCTGCCCGTGAACAACAGATGGAGGAGAATCTCTCTATTACAAGTTATTTTGCCAAATAGTTGGATCCGCTCTGGCGTCAGAAATTCCCTTTGGGGATGCCTGTCTGTTCCCTTTTGTTCCAGCGTTCGTGGTGCTCTTGATAATTCTGTTGCCAAGGTTGCCACTGAGAGGAATTCCCTTCTCTGGGGATTTCAGATCCATGGTAAGAAAAAATCTAACTCCATCATTCTATTCTTTGTTATTGGAGGGCTCAAAATGAGATGCATGTGTAAAATACTTAGTACGGAGCCTGGCACATGGTGGCTCGACCCATGTTAGACCCGTAAGAAACCACACCCCCTTCCCCACGTCCAGGTGCAGGCGTGTGCTGATTCTACCTGTAACGGATTATCCATCTGGGACTTACTGCTGTGCGAGTCGTAACCTTGGATGCTCTGTATTTATTCTAATTCCCTATTCCCCAGATCCTCTTCAAGCATCTTTGATGTGGCAAATTTTGCTGACCTACTAAAGATTATTCACCAAGTTTCTCTCTGCTGTTCCTCTTGCCTCTTATCATACTGGCATTTTTGTGTTTCTATATATTTATGTTTTCTAGCTGCAGAAAGAATAAAATCATAAGTCACAAGATGATGCAATTTTCAACTGCTAAATGAATTACACTTTTGGCTTGCTTTCTAAAGCCAGAGCTATACTGTACTGTTAAAACTGTTTATACCCTTAACCTGTAAGTGATAACACCACCAACAAACCACATGAAGAAAAGGAAGAAGCAGTGTTCTTTCCGGGGCAAAGCTTTTTTTGTTTATATCATGGTGGTGGGTTCAGGTGATTTAAGTGACAGAACCTGGAGTTAAGATGGAAAGGTTACAGCTCTGATTCGGAGTAGGTTTATTCCTCAGCCCTCACACAAGTGTAAACCGTGTCTGCACCTGGAGGTCAAATTTGGTCAAAACAGTGGCGAGGACAGGGTTTCAAAGGATCCACGTTTACCAAATTCACTCATCTTTCTTAATTTCATTTCCCGGACTCCTCTTGTTATTAGTTATATGACTAATTTCTGGCTAATGTAATGTGAGAAGAGGGATATGTGTTTCTTTCAGACCTGGTCCCTAAAATCCTTCTTCATGGTCCTCCACCTTTTTCCCCCTTTCTTCATGTGCCAGCTAGATGTAGAGCATCCAGTGGAGGATGCTGGGGACCTAAGCGTTGGTGAAGTGACTAGAGGGAAGGAGCCCGGGTCCCTGAGTACCTTCACAGAATAAAACCCAACTCTCGATTAATGAGCAAGAAATAAACCGTTATTGTGGTGTCAGGCCACTGAGACTTTAGGTGTTTGTTGCAAAGGTTAGCGACGCAAACTAATAAGGATTCGACACATAACAGGTGTTCGATAAATATTATTTTTTTTTCTGTTGGTCCCCAGGAAACACAATGCTAGAATCCTCTCAAGGAAGTCTGAAATGAGAAGCGTCAATAGAGTATGTCTAAGTAAAACCTTTGAGAGAAAGACAGGAATCCAGGAGGGAGGCCAAAAATACTGGCCATGGCGCACGGTGGGGTTTGCAAGGAGACAAACGTCGTGATGGAATCAGGTCGGAGGGAGACCGGGGGTTTGGGATGAGGGCTGCAAAGTTGCTGTCGTTGTTCTCATCCTTGGTTTCTCACTAGAGTCATTAGGTGAGCTTTAAAAAGAGCCAATGCTTAGACTTCCCAGCCCCTTTCCAGACCGCGAATGGAATCGGTTTTGGT